>NC_056433.1:8282039-8344539 GCF_018296145.1 Oncorhynchus tshawytscha | reverse complement strand
ACCATACAGTATATTGGTATGCCAGTATATTGGTATGCCATCACCTTTTTAAAATAAAATATTCTGTCAAGGTTGCCGTGGCGACACTGACCCACGAACAGATGATAGACCTGCTGAGGACGTCGGTCACCGTCAGGGTAGTCATCATCCCGCCACACGAAGACGCTACCCCACGCAGGTGTGTGTGTGTTTGTCTAAGGGGTTGGCGTGTGTGATGTCAGTCACGGTCAGACTGGTGATTATGAGGTCATCATCATGTCAGCCATGTGTGTGTGTGTGTAGACTTACCTGTGCTTCTAAACCCCTCTCTTTTTCTCTCTCTCCCTCTTGTCCTCCCTCCTCTCTTCCTCTGCCCCTCTCGCTACCTCTCCCTCCTTCTCTTTCTCTCCCTCCCTCTCGCTACCTCTCCCTCCTTCTCTTTCTCTCCCTCCCTCTCTTTCTCCCCTCCCTCTCTTCCTCTCCCTCCCTCTCTTTCTCTCTCTCTTTCTCTCTCCCTTTCTCTCTCCCTTTCTCTCTCCCTCTCTCTCTTTCTCTCTCTCCCTCCGTCTCTTTCTCTCTCTCTCCTTCCTCTCCCTCCCTCGCTTTCCCTCCCTCCCTCGCTTTCCCTCCCTCCTTTCCCTCCCTCCCTCGCTTTCCCTCCCTCCCTCGCTTTCTCTCCCTCCCTCGCTTTCTCTCCCTCCCTCGCTTTCTCTCCCTCCCTCCCTTTCTCTCCCTCCCTCGCTTTCTCTCCCTCCCTCCCTTTCTCTCCCTCCCTCGCTTTCTCTCCCTCCCTCGCTTTCTCTCCCTCCCTCTCTTTCTCTCTCTCCCTCTCTTTCTCTCTCTCCCTCCCTCGCTTCCTCTCCCTCTCCCTCCCTCTCTTTCTCTCCCTCCCTCTCTTTCTCTCCCTCCCTCTTTCTCTCTCTCTCTCTCCCTCCCTCTTTCTCTCTCTCCCTCCCTCTCTTTCTCTCTCCCTCCCTCTTTCTCTCCCTCCCTCTCTCTTTCTCTCTCTCCCTCCCTCTCTTTCTCTCTCTCCCTCCATCTCTCTCTCCCTCCCTCTCTTTCTCTCTCTCCCTCCCTCTCTTTCTCTCTCTCCCTCCCTCTCTTTCTCTCTCTCCCTCCCTCTCTTTCTCTCTCTCCCTCCCTCTCTTTCTCTCTCTCCCTCCCTCTTTCTCTCTCTCCCTCCCTCTTTCTCTCTCTCCCTCCCTCTCTTCCTCTCCCTCCCTCTCTTTCCCTCTTTCCCTCCCTCCCTCGCTTCCTATCCCTCCCTCCCTCGCTTCCTATCCCTCCCTCTCTTTCTCTCCCCCTCTCTTTCCCTCCCTCCCTCGCTTCCTATCCCTCCCTCGCTTCCTATCCCTCCCTCGCTTCCTATCCCTCCCTCTCTTTCTCTCCCTCTCTTTCTCTCTCTCCCTCCCTCTCTTTCTCTCTCTCCCTCCCTCTCTTTCTCTCTCTCCCTCCCTCTTTCTCTCTCTCCCTCCCTCTTTCTCTCTCTCCCTCCCTCTCTTCCTCTCCCTCCCTCTCTTTCCCTCTTTCCCTCCCTCCCTCCCTCTCTTTCCCTCCCTCCCTCGCTTCCTATCCCTCCCTCCCTCAGCTTTCTATCCCTCCCTCTCTTTCTCTCCCCCTCTCTTTCCCTCCCTCCCTCGCTTCCTATCCCTCCCTCGCTTTCTCTCCCTCCCTCGCTTCCTATCCCTCCCTCGCTTCCTATCCCTCCCTCGCTTCCTATCCCTCCCTCTCTTTCTCTCCCTCCCTCTCTTTCTCTCCCTCCCTCCCTCTCTTTCTCTCCCTCCCTCTTTCTCTCCCTCCCTCTTTCTCTCCCTCCCTCTTTCTCTCCCTCCCTCTCTTTCTCTCCCTCCCTCTCTTTCTCTCCCTCCCTCTCTTTCTCTCCCTCCCTCTCTTCCTCTCCCTCCCTCTTTCTCTCTCTCCCTCCCTCTTTCTCTCTCTCCCTCCCTCTCTTTCTCTCTCTCCCTCCCTCTCTTTCTCTCTCTCCCTCCCTCTCTTTCTCTCTCTCCATCCCTCTCTTTCTCTCCCTCCCTCTCTTTCTTTCTCTCTCTCCCTCCCTCTCTTTCTCTCTCTCCCTCCCTCTCTTCCTCTCCCTCCCTCTCTTTCCCTCTCTTTCCCTCCCTCCCTCGCTTTCTCTCCCTCCCTCGCTTTCTCTCCCTCCCTCGCTTTCTCTCCCTCCCTCTCTTTCTCTCCCTCCCTCGCTTTCTCTCCCTCCCTCGCTTTCTCTTCCTCCCTCGCTTTCTCTCTCCCTCCCTCGCTTTCCCTCCCTCCCTCGCTTTCTCTCCCTCCCTCGCTTTCTCTCCCTCCCTCTTTCTCTCTCTCCCTCCCTCTCTTTCTCTCTCTCCCTCCCTCTCTTTCTCTCTCTCCCTCCCTCTCTTTCTCTCTCTCCCTCCCTCTCTCTTTCTCTCCTCCCTCTTCCTCTCCCTCCCTCTCTTTCCCTCCCTCCCTCGCTTCCTATCCCTCCCTTCCTATCCCTCCCTCCCTCGCTTTCTCTCCCTCCCTCGCTTTCTCTCCCTCCCTCGCTTTCTCTCCCTCCCTCTCTTTCTCTCCTCCCTCTTCCTCTCCCTCCCTCTCTTTCCCTCTCTTTCTCTCCCTCCCTCGCTTTCTCTCCCTCCCTCTCTTTCTCTCCCTCCCTCGCTTTCTCTCCCTCCCTCGCTTTCTCTTCCTCCCTCGCTTTCTCTCCCTCCCTCGCTTTCCCTCCCTCCCTCGCTTTCTCTCCCTCCCTCGCTTTCTCTCCCTCCCTCTTTCTCTCTCTCCCTCCCTCTCTTTCTCTCTCTCCCTCCCTCTCTTTCTCTCTCTCCCTCCCTCTCTTTCTCTCTCTCCCTCCCTCTCTCTTTCTCTCCTCCCTCTTCCTCTCCCTCCCTCTCTTTCCCTCCCTCCCTCGCTTCCTATCCCTCCCTTCCTATCCCTCCCTCCCTCGCTTTCTCTCCCTCCCTCGCTTTCTCTCCCTCCCCGCTTCTCCCTCCCTCTCTTTCTCTCCTCCCTCTTCCTCTCCCTCCCTCTCTTTCCCTCTCTTTCCCTCCCTCCCTCGCTTCCTATCCCTCCCTCTCTTTCCCTCCCTCCCTCGCTTTCCCTCCCTCCCCTCGCTTTCTCTCCCTCCCTCTCTTTCTCTCCCTCCCTCGCTTTCTCTCCCTCCCTCTCTTTCTCTCCCTCCCTCGCTTTCTCTCCCTCGCTTTCCCTCTCTTCCTCTCCCTCTCTCGTCCTCTCCCTCTCTCGTCCTCTCGCTCCTTCCTCTCGTCGTCTCTCCCTCTCCCTTCCTCTCGTCGTCTCTCCCTCTCTCTCCCTCTCTCTCTCTCCCTCTCTCTCCCTCTCTCTCTCCCTCTCTCTCTCTCTCCCTCTCTCTCCCTCTCTCTCCCTCTCTCTCTCTCTCTCTCTCTCTCTCTCTCTCTCTCTCTCTCTCTCTCTCTCTCTCTCTCTCTCTCTCTCTCTCTCTCTCTCTCTCTCTCTCCCCTCTCTCTCTCTCTCTACAGAGGTTGCTCTGAGCTCTACCGTATGCCAGTGGTTGAGTATAAGGGGAGTGGTGAGAGTGGTTCGTTTGACTACAAGTTCCCGTTCCGCAGCAAAGACAACAAGTGGCAGAGAACCTCCAGTAGTCCCCAGCAGTCCCTGACGGCCTCCCCCCAGCCGCACACCCCCAACCGGGCCGTCAGCCTGGGGAGCTCTGGGGGGAAGACTCTGTCCGCTGAACGCCCAGAGAGAAACGCTGCTATACCACGCAGTGTTAGTAGTGATGGACGGCCGCTGGATACCAAGAGGTAGGGGAGAGGAGGGAGGGAGGGAGGGAGGGAGGAGGAGGAGAGGAGAAGGGGAGGGAGGGAGGGGAGAAGGGGGGAGGGAGGGAGGGGGAGAGGAGAGGAGAAGGGGAGAGGAGAGGAGAAGGGGAGGGAGGGGAGGAGAGGAGAGGAGAAGGGGAGGGAGGGAGAGGGAGAGGAGAAGGAGGAGGGAGGGGGGACAGGAGAGGGGAGAGGAGAAGGGGAGGGAGGGGACAGGGGAGGGGAGAGGAGAGGGGGGGGGGAGGGGGAGGGAGGGAGGGAGGGAGGAGGGGGGGAGGGGGGGGGAGGAGGAGGGAGAGGGAGAGGGAGGGAGGGGAGGGAGAGGAGAGGGGGGAGGAAGGGAGGGAGGAGGAGAGGAGGAGAAGGGGGGGGGAGAGGAGAAGGGGAGGGAGGGGACAGGAGGAGGGGAGAGGAGAAGGGGAGGGAGGGGAGGGAGGGGGAGGGGAGAAGGGGAGGGAGGGAGGGGAGGGGAGGGGGGGGAGAGGAGAAGGGGAGGGGACAGGAGAGGGGAGAGGGGAGGGGAGAGGAGAAGGGGGGAGGGAGGGGAGAAGGGAGGGAGGAGAGAGGAGGAGGGGAGGAGGGAGGGGAGAGGAGGGGGGAGGGGAAGGAGGAGGAGAGATGGGGGGAGGGAGGGGAGAGGAGAAGGGAGGGAGAGGAGAGGAGGTAGGGAGGAGGGAGGGGAGAGGACCATGAGTGTGTGGACTTGTGATTTCCGTCAAATAAAATATTGCTGCTTTGTCAACCTTAGATTGCTCCCTTGATGTCAATAAAGTTAGTTTGAATTTGGGAAGAGGGACAAGGTTGAGAGGATTAATGTCTTCTCTCTGTATCTCCTAATTGATTAACGTAATGCTTCTTCTTCTCTGGTAACCCCCCTCCAGAATGTCTCCGGGCAGTGAGAACTATGCCGTAACCTCCTCTCTGGCTCTGGGCCGTTCTCCTCACAACCGTTCTTCCCCCTCCAACCTCTCCTGCTCCACTGACACCTCACAGCACTGGAGGACTCAGAAGTCTATGCCTGAGGGGTAAGAGATGGGGAGAGTGTTGGTCACCTGTAGCATGTTGAATATAACCCTTTTTGGAAGTGGTAAGGAAGGTGTTTATCTCTCTCTCTCTCTCTCTCTCGTTCTTATTTTTATTTAACCTTTATTTAACTAGACAAGTCGGTTAAGAACAAATTCTTATTTAAAATGACGGCCTAGGAAAAAGGAAAAAGATCTCCTGCGGGGACGGGGGCCTGGATTAAATGTTTAAAAATAAATAACATAAATATAGGACAAAACACACATCACGACATAAAGAGAGACCTAAAGACAACAACATAGCAAGGCAGCAACACATGACAACACAACATGGTACAAACATTATTGGACACAGACAGCAGCACAAAGGGCAAGAAGGTAGAGACAACAATACATCACGCAAAGCAGCCACAACTGTCAGTAAGAGTGTCCATGATTGAGTCTTTGAATTAAGAGATGGAGATAAAACTGTCCAGTTTGAGTCTTTGTTGCAGCTCGTCCCAGTCGCTAGCTTGCAGCGAACTGAAAAGACGAGTGACCCAGGGATGTGTGTGCTTTGGGGACATTGAACAGAATGTGACTGGCAGAACGGGTGTTGTATGTGGAGGATGAGGGCTGCAGTTGGTATCTCAGATAGGGGAGAGTGAGGCGTAACAGGGTTTTATAGATAAGCATCAACCAGTGGGTCTTGTGACGGGTTTACAGAGATGACCAGTTTACAGAGGAGTATAGAGTGCAGTGATGTGTCCTATAAGGAGCATTGGTGGAACATCTGATGGCTGAATGATAAAGAACATCTAGCCGCTCGAGAGCACACTTACCTGCCGATCTATAAATTATGTCTCCATAATCTAGCATGGATAGGATGGTCATCTGAATCAGGGTTAGTTTGGCAGCTGGGGTGAAAGAGGAGAGATTACGATAGAGGAAACCAAGTCTAGATTTAACTTTAGCCTGCAGCTTTGATATGTGCTGAGAGAAGGACAGTGCACTGTCTAGCCATACTCCCAAGTACTTGTAATTACTACCCTCAGAGGTAGTAATCACACCTGTGGGAGGAGGGGCATTCTTCTTACCAAACCACATGACCTTTGTTTTGGAGGTGTTCAGAACAAGGTTAAGGGTAGAGAAAGCTTGTTGGACATTAAGAAAGCTTTGTGGTTGAGCATTTAACACAAAATCCTGGGAGGGGCCAGCAGAGTATAAGACTGTATCATCTG
Source organism: Oncorhynchus tshawytscha (assembly GCF_018296145.1). Lineage (NCBI taxonomy): Eukaryota > Metazoa > Chordata > Actinopteri > Salmoniformes > Salmonidae > Oncorhynchus > Oncorhynchus tshawytscha. Next base: position 8,338,548 of record NC_056433.1, on the reverse strand, counting down.
CATATAAATGAATGCGAGAGCTTCCTACTGCCTGAGCTATGTTGTTGATGTAAATTGAGAAGAGCGTAGGGCCTAGGATTGACCCTTGGGGTACTCCCTTGGTGACAGGCAGTGGCTGAGACAGCAGATGTTCTGACTTGATACAATGCACTCTTTGAGAGAGGTAGTTAGCAAACCAGGCCAAAGACCCCTCAGAGACACCAATACTCCTTAACCGGCCCACAAGAATGGAAAGGTCTTACCGTATCAAAAGCTTTGGCCAAGTCAATAAAAATAGCAGCACAACATTGCTTAGAATCAATGGCAATGGTGACATCATTGAGGACCTTTAAGGTTGCAGTGACACATCCATAACCTGAGCGGAAACCAGAGAGAATACTATCGACATCAAGAAAGCCAGTCAGTTGATTATTGATTATTCGTTTTTCCAACACTTTTGATAAACAGGACAAAATAGAAAGAGGTCTATAACAGTTAGGATCAGCTTCATATCCCCCTTTAAGTAAAGGACACACACACTAACACACACACTATATAGTGTCCTCCATTCCCTATATAGTGCCCTATACCATTAGTGCCCTACACCATTAGTGCCCTACACCATTAGTGCCCTATTCCATTAGTGCCCTACACCATTAGTGCCCTACACCATTAGTGCCCTACACCATTAGTGCCCTATACCATTAGTGCCCTACACCATTAGTGCCCTACACCATTAGTGCCCTACACCATTAGTGCCCTTAGTGCCCTACACCATTAGTGCCCTACACCATTAGTGCCCTACACCATTAGTGCCCTACACCATTAGTGCCCTACACCATTAGTGCCCTACACCATTAGTGCCCTATACCATTAGTGCCCTACACCATTAGTGCCCTACACCATTAGTGCCCTACACCATTAGTGCCCTACACCATTAGTGCCCTACACCATTAGTGCCCTACACCATTAGTGCCCTACACCATTAGTGCCCTATATAGGGAATAGTGTACTATTTGATACATATCCCATGACCCAGTCCGTGCAACGGAAGCAGCTTCCGCCCACAACCCTGCTTTTCAATTGACTTTCTATGTATTTCCTTCCTTATTTTTCTCTCTACTCCTGCATCTATACATCTATGCATCTATGCATCTATACATCTATACATCTATGCATCTATACATCTATACATCTATGCATCTATGCATCTATACATCTATGCATCTATACATCTATGCATCTATACATCTATACTATGCATTAGTGCCCTATACATCTAGCATCTATACCCTATGCATCTATACATCTATAGTCTATACATCTTGATATCTATATCCCATCTATACATCTATGCATCTATGCATCTATGCATCTATACATCTATACATCTATACATCTATGCATCTATGCATCTATGCATCTATGCATCTATGTCTATACATCTATGCATCTATCTATCTATGCATCTATCTATCTATGCATCTATGCATCTATCTATCTATGCATCTATCTATCTATGCATCTATGCATCTATCTATCTATGCATCTATGCATCTATACATCTATACATCTATACATCTATGCATCTATGCATCTATACATCTATACATCTATGCATCTATACATCTATGCATCTATACATCTATACATCTATGCATCTATGCATCTATACATCTATGCATCTATGCATCTATGCATCTATACATCTATACATCTATGCATCTATACATCTATGCATCTATACATCTATACATCTATGCATCTATACATCTATGCATCTATACATCTATACATCTATACATCTATGCATCTATAAATCTATGCTTCTAAGGCTAACACATGTTGTAGTTGATGGGAAACGGCATGTCGGCTGTTCTGTGGGCGACTTGATGTTCGCTAAATAAAATTGACTTTCAATGCGCTTGACCACAAGTTGCTGTGTTTTTGTGTGGCTGTTTTTCCTTCTCTCTCTCTCTCTCTGTGTGTGTGTGTGTGTGTGTGTGTGTGTGTGTGTTCGTTCTAGGTTCGGAGAACGCAGACAACACTCTCCTTTATCTACGGAGCGGCAGGTGGTGGGAGAAGGAGGGGCTAGCGGCAAGTCCACACCAAATTGGCCGAGAGTAGAGGAAGGGGGTGGGTCCGACAGAGGTTCTACAGGTGAGATTGACCAATGGGAGAGAGGGATTTGTTAATTAAGGAAGAAAAGACGGGCTGCAGTAGTTTCCATACTGTCATACCACTTGGGAGTTCTACATGCTGATGTGGATATTGGATCAGTCGATATCAGTGTTTCTCAACTCCAGTCCTCCAGCCCCCAACAGCTCTTCCCCCAACACCTCTCCTCTCCCCCCCAACACCTCTCCTCTCCCCCAACAGCTCTCCTCTCCCCCCCCAACACCTCTCCTCTCCCCCCCACCTCTCCTCTCCCCAACAGCTCTCCTCTCCCCCAACAGCTCTCTCTCCCCCCAACAGCTCTCCAGCTCTCCCCCCCCAACAGCTCTCCTCTTCCCCCAACACCTCTCCTCTCCCCCAACAGCTCTCCTCTCCCCCCCCAACAGCTCTCCTCTCCCCCCAACAGCTCTCCTCTCCCCCCAACAGCTCTCCTCTCCCCCCCTAACAGCTCTCCTCTCCCCCCACAGCTCTCCTCTCCCCCAACAGCTCCTCCTCTCCCCCCAACAGCTCTCCTCTCCCCCCCCCCAACAGCTCTCCTCTCCCCCAACAGCTCTCCTCTCCCCCAACAGCTCTCCTCTCCCCCCCTAACAGCTCTCTCTCTCCCCCAACAGCCCTCCTCCCCCCCAACAGCTCTCCTCTCCCCCCAACAGCTCTCCTCTCCCCCAACAGCTCTCCTCTCCCCCAACAGCTCTCCCCTCCCCCCAACAGCTCTCCCCAACAGCTCCCCAACAGCTCTCCCCCCAACAGCTCTCCCCCCCCTCTAACAGCTCTCTCTCCCCAACAGTTTCCCAACAGCTCTCCCCCCCAACAGCTCTCTCCCCCAACAGCTCTCCCCCCAACAGCTCTCCCCCAACATCTCTCCCCCAACAGCTCTCCTCTCCCCCAACAGCTCCCCCAACAGCTCTCCTCTCCCCAACAGCTCCCCCCCTAACAGCTCTCCCCCAACATCTCTCCCCCAACAGCTCTCCCCCCAACAGCTCTCCTCTCCCCCCCAACAGCTCTCCCCCCCCAACAGCTCTCCCCCACATCTCTCCCCCAACAGCTCTCCTCTCCCCCAACAGCTCCCCCCCCAACAGCTCTCCTCTCCCCCAACAGCTCTCCTCTCCCCCAACAGCTCTCCTCTCCCCCAACAGCTCTCCTCTCCCCCCAACAGCTCTCCTCTCCCCCAACAGCTCTCCTCTCCCCCCCCACAGCTCTCCTCTCCCCCAACAGCTCTCCTCTCCCCCAACAGCTCTCCTCTCCCCAACAGCTCTCCTCTACCCCTCCAACAGCTCATCTCTTCCCCCAACAGCTCTCCTCTACCCCCCTCCCCCAACAGCTCTCCTCTTCCCCCCCAACAGCTCTCCTCTCCCCCACAGCTCTCCTCTCCCCCACAGCTCTCCTAACAGTCTCCCCCCCAACAGCTCTCCTCTCCCCCACAGCTCTCCAGCTCTCCCCCAACAGCTCTCCCCCCAACAGCTCTCCCCCCCCAACAGCTCTCCTCTCCCCCAACAGCTCTCCTCTCCCCCCCAACAGCTCTCCTCTCCCCCAACAGCTCTCCTCTCCCCACAGCTCTCCTCTCCCCCCCACAGCTCTCCTCTCCCCCACAGCTCTCCTCTCCCCCCACAGCTCTCCTCTCCCCCACAGCTCTCCTCTCCCCCTCAGCTCTCTCCCCCAACAGCTCTCTCCCCCCCAACAGCTCTCCCCCAACAGCTCTCCCTCTCAACAGCCCCCCCCAACAGCCCCCCCCAACAGCTCCCCCCCAACAGCTCCCCCCCAACTGAAGTTGGGAAACACTGCCCGATGTAATGCACTATGGGTTATATTATAGAAAACATTATACACTGGGGGAAAGAAAGTAGAACATATTGGTGAAGTTCCCTATCACCAGTCCTCAGAGTTGGTGCATGAGTAGAGTAGTTTAAAGTCATTTATAAACTGGTTGGTTTGAGCCCTGAGTGCTGATTGGCTGAAAGCCGTGGTTTATCGGGTATGTCAAAACAATATTTTTGTACTTTTCTAATTATGTTGTTAACAAGTTTATAATCGCAATAAGGCACCTCCGGGGTTTGTGGTATATGGCCAATATAGTACGGCTAAGGACTGTTGCGTCGTGCCTGAGAACAGCTCTTAGCCGTGCAGTATTGGCCATATACCACACCTCCTTGGGCCTTACTGTTAAAACATACACCTACTCCTATATGAACATAGACACACCTACTCCTATATGAACATAGACACACCTACTCCTATATGAACATAGACCTATCTAGGTACACCTACTCCTACATGAACATAGACCTATCTAGGTACACCTACTCCTATATGAACATAGACCTATCTAGGTACACCTATGAACATAGACCTATCTAGATACACCTACTCCTATAAGAACATAGACCTATCTCGAGACACCTACTCCTATATGAACATAGGTCTAGGTGCCTAGAGTACAGGTCTATGTTCTGTATAGGAGTAGGTGCCTGAGAAGACCTATCTAGGTACACCTATGAACATAGACCTATCTAGATACACCTACTCCTATAAGAACATAGACCTATCTCGATACACCTACTCCTACATGAACATAGACCTATCTAGGTACACCTACTCCTATATGAACATAGACCTATCTCGATACACCTACTCCTATATGAACATAGACCTATCTCGATACACCTACTCCTATATGAACATAGACCTATCTAGAGACACCTACTCCTATATGAACATAGACCTATCTAGAGACACCTACTCCTATATGAACATAGACCTATCTAGGTGTACCTAGATAGGTCTATATTCAACATAGACCTAGGTCTAGAGATAGGTCTATGTTCATGTAGGAGTAGGTGTAACTAGATAGGTCTATGTTCTTATAGGAGTAGGTGCATCTAGATAGGTCTATGTTCATAGGTTTACCTATCAGGTCTATCTAGATACACCTACTCCTATAAGAACATAGACCTATCTAGGTACACCTACTCCTACATGAACATAGACCTATCTAGGTACACCTACTCCAATATGAACATAGACCTATCTAGATACACCTACTCCTATATGAACATAGACCTATCTAGAGTGGTACCTACTCCTATATGAACATAGACCTATCTCGATACACCTACTCCTATATGAACATAGACCTATCTAGAGACACCTACTCCTATATGAACATAGACCTATCTAGAGACACCTACTCCTATATGAACATAGACCTATCTAGATACACCTACGGTCTGCATCCGTTTATATATTAGTGTGGTTTCCTATCAGTAATCTCAGAGAAATGCCCTTTAAGATGAAATATGTCCGGTACCTTAAATACAAACATTTCACTACTGCTAACTGCTGTATAAATGTCAAAATGACTGTATTGATCTCTGACTGCAGTGTGATCGTCCATCCGTCAGTGTGGTAGTTTGCCTTGTCGTGTTAAAACAGTGTGTGGGAAGAACACGGATGTTAAATGGCCTCTGTCGCATTTAGCGTGTATCTGCTGGTACGATACATTTAGCGTGTATCTGCTGGTACGATACATTTAGCGTGTATCTGCTGGTACGATACATTTAGCGTGTATCTGCTGGTACGATACATTTAGCGTGTATCTGCTGGTACGATACATTTAGCGTGTATCTGCTGGTACGATACATTTAGCGTGTATCTGCTGGTACGATACATTTAGCGTGTATCTGCTGGTACGATACATTTGAAGTGGAGCTTCAGCCCAGAACAGAGAGGCAAGTAAACCTCCCACTCAGACAGAGAGAATCCCCTGCTCTCTACCACATATTATAGAAAGTGTGTGTGTGTGTGTGTGTGTGTGTGTGTGTGTGTGTGTGTGTGTGTGTGTGTGTGTGTGTGTGTGTGTACACCTGCAGCTTTCACTGCCAGTAGTACTCTCCCATGGCTCTTTCTGTATGAAACAGCTGTTGGCTTTGATGGCACTGACAGCCCCACTCTTCCTGTCCCCCCCACATCATACACCCCAACACACACATACCCCCCCATACACCCCAACACACACATACCCCCCCCCCATACACCCCAACACACACATACCCCGCCCCATACCATACACCCCAACACACACATACCCCCCCCATACACCCCAACACACACATACCCCCCCCATACACCCCAACACACACATACCCACCCCATACACCCCAACACACACATACCCCGCCCCCATACACCCCCCACACACACATACCCCCCCATACTCCCCAACACACACATACCCCCCTCATACTCCCCAACACACACACACTTTTAAAAGCCACAGGTACTGTTAAAGAACCATTTTGAATGTCTCTTCTGCAAAACAGAACAACCTAGAACATATCTACCTCTCTCTGTTCCTTCATATCCAGCCAGGGCTGTTGTTATATACGGCCAGGGCTGTTGCTATGTACGGCCAGGGCTGTTGTTATATACGGCCAGGGCTGTTGTTATATACGGCCAGGGCTGTTGTTATATACGGCCAGGGCTGTTGTTATATACGGCCAGGGCTGTTGTTATATACGGCCAGGGCTGTTGTTGCTATATGTTGTTAGGGCTGTTGTTATATACGGCCAGGGCTGTTGTTATATACGGCCAGGGCTGTTGTTATATACGGCCAGGGCTGTTGTTATATACGGCCAGGGCTGTTGTTATATACGGCCAGGGCTGTTGTTATATACGGCCAGGGCTGTTGTTATATACGGCCAGGGCTGTTGTTATATCCGGCCAGGGCTGTTGTTATATACGGCCAGGGCTGTTGTTATATACGGCCAGGGCTGTTGTTATATACGGCCAGGGCTGTTGTTATATACGGCCAGGGCTGTTGTTATATACGGCCAGGGCTGTTGTTATATACGGCCAGGGCTGTTGTTATATACGGCCAGGGCTGTTGTTATATACGGCCAGGGCTGTTGTTATATACGGCCAGGGCTGTTGTTATATACGGCCAGGGCTGTTGTTATATACGGCCAGGGCTGTTGTTATATACGGCCAGGGCTGTTGTTATATACGGCCAGGGCTGTTGTTATATACGGCCAGGGCTGTTGTTATTGTATATACGGCCAGGGCTGTTGTTATATACCCAGGGCTGTTGTTATATACGGCCAGGGCTGTTGTTATATACGGCCAGGGCTGTTGTTATATACAGCCAGGGCTGTTGTTATATCCGGCCAGGGCTGTTGTTATATACGGCCAGGGCTGTTGTTATATACGGCCAGGGCTGTTGTTATATACGGCCAGGGCTGTTGTTATATACGGCCAGGGCTGTTGTTATATACGGCCAGGGCTGTTGTTATATACGGCCAGGGCTGTTGTTATATACGGCCAGGGCTGTTGTTATATACGGCCAGGGCTGTTGCTATATACGGCCAGGGCTGTTGTTATATACGGCCAGGGCTGTTGTTATATACGGCCAGGGCTGTTGTTATATACGGCCAGGGCTGTTGTTATATACGGCCAGGGCTGTTGTTATATACGGCCAGGGCTGTTGTTATATACGGCCAGGGCTGTTGTTATATACGGCCAGGGCTGTTGTTATATACGGCCAGGGCTGTTGCTATGTACGGCCAGGGCTGTTGCTATATACGGCCAGGGCTGTTGCTATATACGGCCAGGGCTGTTGCTATATACGGCCAGGGCTGTTGCTATATACGGCCAGGGCTGTTGCTATATACGGCCAGGGCTGTTGCTATATACGGCCAGGGCTGTTGCTATATACGGCCAGGGCTGTTGTTATATACGGCCAGGGCTGTTGCTATGTACGGCCAGGGCTGTTGCTATGTACGGCCAGGGCTGTTGCTATATACGGCCAGGGCTGTTGCTATATACGGCCAGGGCTGTTGCTATATACGGCCAGGGCTGTTGCTATATACGGCCAGGGCTGTTGCTATATACGGCCAGGGCTGTTGCTATATACGGCCAGGGCTGTTGCTATATACGGCCAGGGCTGTTGCTATATACGGCCAGGGCTGTTGCTATATACGGCCAGGGCTGTTGTTATATACGGCCAGGGCTGTTGTTATATACGGCCAGGGCTGTTGCTATGTACGGCCAGGGCTGTTGCTATATACGGCCAGGGCTGTTGCTATATACGGCCAGGGCTGTTGCTATATACGGCCAGGGCTGTTGCTATATACGGCCAGGGCTGTTGCTATATACGGCCAGGGCTGTTGCTATATACGGCCAGGGCTGTTGCTATATACGGCCAGGGCTGTTGCTATATACGGCCAGGGCTGTTGCTATATACGGCCAGGGCTGTTGTTATATACGGCCAGGGCTGTTGTTATATACGGCCAGGGCTGTTGTTATATACGGCCAGGGCTGTTGCTATATACGGCCAGGGCTGTTGCTATATACGGCCAGGGCTGTTGCTATATACGGCCAGGGCTGTTGTTATGTACGGCCAGGGCTGTTGCTATGTACGGCCAGGGCTGTTGCTATATACGGCCAGGGCTGTTGCTATATACGGCCAGGGCTGTTGCTACAGTGCCTTGCGAAAGTATTCGGCCCCCTTGAACTTTGCGACCTTTTGCCACATTTCAGGCTTCAAACATAAAGATATAAAACTGTATTTTTTTGTGAAGAATCAACAACAAGTGGGACACAATCATGAAGTGGAACGACATTTATTGGATATTTCAAACTTTTTTAACAAATCAAAAACTGAAAAATTGGGCGTGCAAAACTATTCAGCCCCTTTACTTTCAGTGCAGCAAACTCTCTCCAGAAGTTCAGTGAGGATCTCTGAATGATCCAATGTTGACCTAAATGACTAATGATGATAAATACAATCCACCTGTGTGTAATCAAGTGTCCGTATAAATGCACCTGCACTGTGATAGTCTCAGAGGTCCGTTAAAAGCGCAGAGAGCATCATGAAGAACAAGGAACACACCAGGCAGGTCCGAGATACTGTTGTGAAGAAGTTTAAAGCCGGATTTGGATACAAAAAGATTTCCCAAGCTTTAAACATCCCAAGGAGCACTGTGCAAGCGATAATATTGAAATGGAAGGAGTATCAGACCACTGCAAATCTACCAAGACCTGGCCGTCCCTCTAAACTTTCAGCTCATACAAGGAGAAGACTGATCAGAGATGCAGCCAAGAGGCCCATGATCACTCTGGATGAACTGCAGAGATCTACAGCTGAGGTGGGAGACTCTGTCCATAGGACAACAATCAGTCGTATATTGCACAAATCTGGCCTTTATGGAAGAGTGGCAAGAAGAAAGCCATTTCTTAAAGATATCCATAAAAAGTGTCGTTTAAAGTTTGCCACAAGCCACCTGCAAGACACACCAAACATGTGGAAGAAGGTGCTCTGGTCAGATGATACCAAAATTGAACTTTTTGGCAACAATGCAAAACGTTATGTTTGGCGTAAAAGCAACACAGCTTATCACCCTGAACACACCATCCCCACTGTCAAACATGGTGGTGGCAGCATCATGGTTTGGGCCTGCTTTTCTTCAGCAGAGACAGGGAAGATGGTTAAAATTGATGAAGATGGATGGAGCCAAATACAGGACCATTCTGGAAGAAAACCTGATGGAGTCTGCAAAAGACCTGAGACTGGGACGGAGATTTGTCTTCCAACAAGACAATGATCCAACACATAAAGCAAAATCTACAATGGAATGGTTCAAAAATAAACATATCCAGGTGTTAGAATGGCCAAGTCAAAGTCCAGACCTGAATCCAATCGAGAATCTGTGGAAAGAACTGAAAACTGCTGTTCACAAATGTTCTCCATCCAACCTCACTGAGCTCGAGCTGTTTTGCAAGGAGGAATGGGAAAAAATGTCAGTCTCTCGATGTGCAAAACTGATAGAGACATACCCCAAGTGACTTACAGCTGTAATCGCAGCAAAAGGTGGCGCTACAAAGTATTAACTTAAGGGGGCTGAATAATTTTGCACGCCCAATTTTTCAGTTTTTGATGTGTTAAAAAAGTTTGAAATATCCAATAAATGTCGTTCCACTTCATGATTGTGTCCCACTTGTTGTTGATTCTTCACAAAAAAATACAGTTTTATATCTTTATGTTTGAAGCCTGAAATGTGGCAAAAGGTCGCAAAGTTCAAGGGTGCCGAATACTTTCGCAAGGCACTGTATATACGGCCAGGGCTGTTGCTATATACGGCCAGGGCTGTTGTTATATACGGCCAGGGCTGTTGCTATGTACGGCCAGGGCTGTTGCTATATACGGCCAGGGCTGTTGTTATATACGGCCAGGGCTGTTGTTGTATACGGCCAGGGCTGTTGTTGTATACGGCCAGGGCTGTTGTTGTATACAACCAGGGCTGTTGCTATATACGGCCAGGGCTGTTGCTGTATACGGCCAGGGCTGTTGTTGTATACGGCCAGGGCTGTTGTTGTATACGGCCAGGGCTGTTGTTGTATACGGCCAGGGCTGTTGCTATATACGGCCAGGGCTGTTGCTATATACGGCCAGGGCTGTTGTTGTGACAGTGTTACCACCACACCGGCAGCAATGAGTCATGACTGCAGTAAATATTATATTTGACCGCTGAGTAATGGTAATCTCCTCTCATGCACAGGCGTTGGTAGTACCCAACTCACTAACAACCATCAGGTCCTAATGGCTTGGTACTCAGGATCTATTGTCCCTCCATCAGGCCCTAATGGTCTGGTACTCAGGATCTATTGTCCCTCCATCAGGGCTGGTACTCAGGATCTATTGTCCCTCCATCAGGCCCTAATGGTCTGGTACTCAGGACTCTATTGTCCCTCCATCAGGCCCTAATGGTCTGGTACTCAGGATCTATTGTCCCTCCATCAGGGCTGGTACTCAGGGATCTATTGTCTCCATCAGGGCTGGTACTCAGGGCTCTATTGTCCCTCCATCAGGGCTGGTACTCAGGATCTATTGTCCCTCCATCAGGGCTGGTACTCAGGGCTCTATTGTCCCTCCATCAGGGCTGGTACTCAGGATCTATTGTCCCTCCATCAGGGCTGGTACTCAGGATCTATTGTCCCTCCATCAGGGCTGGTACTCAGGGATCTAGTTGTCCCTCCATCAGGCCCTAATGGTCTGGTACTGCAGGAAATATTGTCCCTCCATCAGGCCCTAATGGTCTGGTACTCAGGGCTCTATTGTCCCTCCATCAGGTCCTAATGGCCTGGTACTCAGGATCTATTGTCCCTCCATCAGGCCCTAATGGTCTGGTACTCAGGATCTATTGTCCCTCCATCAGGCCCTAATGGTCTGGTACTCAGGATCTATTGTCCCTCCATCAGGTCCTAATGGCTGGTACTCAGGATCTATTGTCCCTCCATCAGGCCCTAATGGTCTGGTACTCAGGATCTATTGTCCCTCCATCAGGCCCTAATGGTCTGGTACTCAGGATCTATTGTCCCTCCATCAGGGCTGGTACTCAGGATCTATTGTCCCTCCATCAGGCCCTAATGGTCTGGTACTCAGGGCTCTATTGTCCCTCCATCAGGTCCTAATGGCCTGGTACTCAGGGCTCTGTTGTCCCTCCATCAGGTCCTAATGGCCTGGTAGTCAGGGCTCTGTTGTCCCTCCATCAGGTCCTAATGGCCTGGTACTCAGGGCTCTGTTGTCCCTCCATCAGGTCCTAATGGCCTGGTAGTCAGGGCTCTATTGTCTCTACTGTTTTAAAACTCACCTCACTGTGATGATCAAATTGAAGAAAGAAGTTCAACAACAGGTTGAAACCTTGTGGAAAACATGGCCGTTTGGGGATGTTTTCTTCAAAGCCTAACAACACTTTCTAAGGTGATGACTAATTTAAACATCCATATATATGACCCCCCCCCTCTCCCTCCCCCCAAGAAAAACCTGAATTAAAATAAGTATTGCGCCATTATACAATACACGGTCTACCACATATTACGCATGGCAGAAAAACACATCAAACAAAACTTATTTAAGATGTCTTTGCTACATAATTTGTCTAGTCTATACTATAAATTAGAGTGACCGCCTTTCTGTGTGGACGGTATTATCATCCATACGGGATGGACTGGTTACCTTGTGCTTACGCTCCAAACGTACTATCCCATGGGTCTGGGGGAGAACTTAGAGAACCTAGAGAACCTAGAACCTAGACTGTATTATCATCCATACGGGATGGACTGGTTACCTTGTGCTTACGCTCCAAACGTACTATCCCATGGGTCTTGGGGAGAACTTAGAGAACCTAGACTGTATTATCATCCATACGGGATGGACTGGTTACCTTGTGCTTACGCTCCAAACGTTCTATCCCATGGGTCTGGAGGAGAACTTAGAGAACCTAGAACCTAGAGAACCTAGACTGTATTATCATCCATACGGGATGGACTGGTTACCTTATGCTTACGCTCCAAACGTTCTATCCATGGGTATGGGGGAGAACCTAGAGAACCTAGAACCTAGACTGTATTATCATCCATACGGGATGGACTGGTTACCTTATGCTTACGCTCCAAACGTTCTATCCATGGGTCTGGGGGAGAACCTAGAACCTAGAGAACCTAGACTGTATTATCATCCATACGGGATGGACTGGTTACCTTATGCTTACGCTCCAAACGTTCTATCCTATGGGTCTGGAGGAGAACCTAGAGAACCTAGAACCTAGAGTGCTAGGAGATGCAGTTGGTTCATTGATTGTGCAGAAGGCGGCTTACATTTAGCCTACAATTATAGTGAGTTTTCATTTTGAATCGCCAAGTAATAGAGCAATTGTTTGTTTATATTTTCAGCGTTTAGTAGTCTGGAAAATTACCTTTTAGCTACAGAATATTTCTCACCACTATGCGTTTCCATTTCGTCCTTCGCCTCTCTCCTTCATTCCTTTCTCGACTGTGCAGACGGGCTGTCAACAGTTTAATGAAATATGTGTTGTTGTTGTCGGAGAAAAAACATTGTTACTATCGATGTTCCCGAAACAGATTTCACATGGTTTCCTAAATGAAGCACTGGGTAGCTGCAGGAAGAGAGTTGAAGGGGCCATGCCATACGGAGTCTGGGGGGGGAGGGGGGAGGGATATCACCTGTCGCGTAGCGAGACCATGCTCCTCAAATAGTGGTTGATGTGAAACAAGTGTTATATTTATTTCTATATTATTATTATATTATATTATTATTATATTTATTTCTCAGCTGCTCATATTAAGCACATCTCCGTTATAAAAGCGAAGTAGCCTACCCTGCATCATCTGAAAATGGAACCGGCGGGTAAGCGGCCTCCATTCGCTATTCGGGTGCATATGAAGGACATGTGTGTGTGTCCCCCATGCCCATTTGATAATGGGCCATTCCAAATTTGACATATTAGTAAAGACCAGATTAAATGAAGAATAGTCTGATGGGTGAAAATATGATCTACTTGATGAGAGAAATTACGTGTGAAGCTTGAGAACAAGGTACGAGAGTGCAAGTTTAAAAAAAAATGTTTTGCTACTTTCTCTAATCAATATTCTATAGTCGCATCATACAGTTCATATCTGTTCTGATTTCTAACACGTTGTAAGGTTTGTATCATTCACAACTAAATTTGCCAAATAACTCTAAATCTAACCTATTAGGACCTGTTTCAAATGACCACTTTTACACTCAACATGGACACTTCGTATAAGCACTCTCGTTCTTGAATGGGGGAAAAAATATCCGTACTATTTTATTCATCTATGTTACATTATTTTTACTATTAAAATCTTATAAAATAACGGCACGAGACTTATACGCATGTCATGTCTGCTAAATGAACTAGCCTACAGGCTATGGTGTGGTGCAATAGCCTGATAACATACAGTGGACCGACTCCTATTCTGTTCTGCTTGAAATACATTTTCTTCATTGCATAATGTTTCTTTACACTTGCCTAAAATAAATACTGCATTTATTGTGGTTTGTGTATTATTACATTGATTTATTATACAGTTTTTTTTTTTTAATGTACATGTTCCAAAGGCTTGCATCAGCGAGTGGAAGCCTAGAGATGCTAACCGTGTTTATGTTCATTAACGGTCAATTACCGTGAGACCAACAGACTTTTGCACGATAATCACTGGCTGACAAAATGTCATGACAACCACAGCCCCATATTCACCTTCTTTTCTCCTCTCTCTCCTTTCCTCTCTGTTCAAGGCTCTCTGTAGGAAAATTAAAAACATATAAATTCATCCTTTTCCTGTCGATACAGTTGTGTAACCAACTCTGTGTGTCTTTCTCTTTCTAACACTCTCTTTTCTCTCTCTCTCTTTCTTTCTCTTCTTTCTCCCTCCTTCTCTCTCTCCCTCTCTTCCTCCAGCCCTTTTCAAGGAAATCTACCATGACTCACGGCCCCCTCCTGTTTGTTTCTCTTTTTCCTTCACTCTTCATTCCTCTGCTTTTCCTTCTCCCTTCCTCTCCTCCTTTCAACTCTGTGCTGCTGGTTGAATCGACCCCGTTCACTCTCACAGTCTAAACTAGAGAAAGTACATGCAACTCTAAACCCAGTCCGGTATAACCCAACCCTAAACCCAGTCCGGTATAACCCAGTCCGGTATATCCCAGTCCAGTATATCCCAGTCCAGTATAACCCAGTCCAGTATAACCCAACCCTAAACCCAGTCCAGTATAATCCAGTCCAGTATAACACAGTCAGTATAACCCAACCCTAAACCCAGTCCGGTATAACCCAGTCCGGTATAACCCCTAAACCCAGTCCAGTATAACCCAGTCCAGTATAACCCAACCCTTAACCCTATAACCCAGTCCAGTATAACCCAGTCCAGTATAACCCAGTCCAGTATAACCCAGTCCGGTATAACCCAGTCCAGTATAACCCAGTCCAGTATAACCCAGTCCAGTATAACCCAACCCTTAACCCAGTCCGGTATAACCCAGTCCGGTATAACCCAGTCCAGTATAACCCAGTCCAGTATAACCCAACCCTAAACCCAGTCCGGTATAACCCAGTCCGGTATAACCCAGTCCAGTATAACCCAACCCTAAACCCAGTCCAGTATAACCCAGTCCAGTATAATCCAACCCTAAACCCAATCCGGTATAACCCAGTCCAGTATAACCCAACCCTAAACCCAGTCCAGTATAACCCAGTCCAGTATAACCCAACCCTAAACCCAGTCCGGTATAACCCAGTCCGGTATAACCCAGTCCGGTATAACCCAGTCCAGTATAACCCAGTCCAGTATAACCCAGTCCAGTATAACCCAGTCCAGTATAACCCAACCCTAAACCCAGTCCAGTATAACCCAGTCCAGTATAACCCAACCCTAAACCCAGTCCAGTATAACCCAGTCCAGTATAACCCAACCCTAAACCCAGTCCAGTATAACCCAGTCCAGTATAACCCAACCCTAAACCCAGTCCAGTATATCCCAGTCCAGTATAACCCAACCCTAAGCCCAATCCGGTATAACCCAGTCCAGTATAACCCAACCCTAATCCCAGTCCAGTATATCCCAGTCCGGTATATCCCAGTCCGGTATAACCCAGTCCAGTATAACCCAGTCCAGTATAACCCAGTCCAGTATAACCCAACCCTAAACCCAGTCCAGTATATCCCAGTCCAGTATAACCCAACCCTAAACCCAGTCCAATATCCCAGTCCAGTATAACCCAGTCCGGTATAACCCAGTCCAGTATAACCCAACCTAAACCCAGTCCAGTATAACCCAGTCCAGTATAATCCAACCCTAAACCCAATCCGGTATAACCCAGTCCAGTATAACCCAACCCTAAACCCAGTCCAGTATAACCCAGTCCGGTATAACCCAGTCCAGTATAACCCAACCCTAAACCCAGTTCGGTATAACCCAGTCCGTATAACCCAGTCCAGTATAACCCAGTCCAGTATAACCCAGTCCAGTATAACCCAGTCCAGTATAACCCAACCTAACCCAGTCCGGTATAACCCAGTCCGGTATAACCCAGTCCGGTATAACCCAGTCCAGTATAACCCAGTCCAGTATAACCCAGTCCAGTATAACCCAACCCTAAACCCAGTCCGGTATAACCCAGTCCAGTATAACCCAGTCCAGTATAACCCAACCCTAAACCCAGTCCAGTATAACCCAGTCCAGTATAATCCAACCCTAAACCCAATCCGGTATAACCCAGTCCATTATAACCCAACCCTAAACCCAGTCCAGTATAACCCAGTCCAGTATAACCCAACCCTAAACCCAGTCCGGTATAACCCAGTCCAGTATAACCCAGTCCAGTATAACCCAACCCTAAACCCAGTCCAGTATAACCCAGTCCAGTATAATCCAACCCTAAACCCAATCCGGTATAACCCAGTCCAGTATAACCCAACCCTAAACCCAGTCCAGTATAACCCAGTCCAGTATAACCCAACCCTAAACCCAGTCCGGTATAACCCAGTCCGGTATAACCCAGTCCGGTATAACCCAGTCCGGTATAACCCAGTCCGGTATACCCAGTCGGTATAACCCAGTCCGGTATAACCCAGTCCGGTATAACCCAGTCCAGTATAACCCAGTCCTGTATAACCCAGTCCAGTATAACCCAACCCTAAACCCAGTCCGGTATAACCCAGTCCAGTATAACCCAACCCTAAACCCAGTCCAGTATATCCCAGTCCAGTATAACCCAACCCTAAGCCCAATCCGGTATAACCCAGTCCAGTATAACCCAACCCTAAACCCAGTCCAGTATAACCCAACCCTAATCCCAGTCCAGTATATCCCAGTCCAGTATATCCCAGTCCGGTATATCCCAGTCCGGTATAACCCAGTCCGGTATAACCCAGTCCGGTATAACCCAGTCCGGTATAACCCATAACCCAGTCCGGTATAACCCAGTCCGGTATATCCCAGTCCGGTATATCCCAGTCCGGTATATCCCAGTCCGGTATATCCCAGTCCAGTATATCCCAGTCCAGTATAACCCAGTCCAGTATAACCCAAACCCAGTAAACCCCAGTCTGGTATAACCCAGTATAACCCAGTCTGGTATAACCCAGTCTGGTATAACCCAGTCCGGTATAACCTAGTCGGTATAACCCAACCCTAAACCCAGTCCAGTATATCCCAGTCCAGTATAACCCAGTCCAGTATAACCCAACCCTAAACCCAGTCCAGTATAACCCAGTCCAGTATAACCCAACCCTAAACCCAGTCCAGTATATCCCAGTCCAGTATAACCCAACCCTAAACCCAGTCCAGTATAACCCAGTCCGGTATAACCCAGTCCAGTATAACCCAGTCCAGTATAACCCAACCCTAAACCCAGTCCAGTATAACCCAGTCCAGTATAACCCAGTCCAGTATAACCCAGTCCAGTATAACCCAACCCTAAACCCTGTCCAGTATAACCCAGTCCGGTATAACCCAGTCCGGTATAACCCAGTCCGGTATAACCCAGTCCAGTATAACCCAACCCTGTCCAGTATAACCCAGTCCAGTATAACCCAGTCCAGTATAACCCAGTCCAGTATAACCCAACCCTAAACCCTGTCGGTATAACCCAGTCCGTATAACCCAGTCCAGTATAACCCAGTCCAGTATAACCCAGTCCAGTATAACCCAGTCCAGTATAACCCAGTCCAGTATAACCCAGTCCAGTATAACCCAGTCCAGTATAACCCAGTCCAGTATAACCCAGTCCAGTATAACCCAGTCCGGTATAACCCAGTCCAGTATAACCCAGTCCAGTATAACCCTGTCCAGTATAACCCAGTCCAGTATAACCCAGTCCGGTATAACCCAACCCAAACCCTGTCCAGTATAACCCAGTCCAGTATAACCCAGTCGGTATAACCCTGTCCAGTATAACCCAGTCCAGTATAACCCAGTCCAGTATAACCCAACCCTAAACCCTGTCCAGTATAACCCAGTCCAGTATAACCCAGTCCAGTATAACCCAGTCCAGTATAACCCAACCCTAAACCCTGTCCAGTATAACCCAGTCCAGTATAACCCAGTCCAGTATAACCCAGTCCGGTATAACCCAGTCCAGTATAACCCAGTCCAGTATAACCCAGTCCAGTATAACCCAACCCTAAACCCTGTCCAGTATAACCCAGTCCAGTATAACCCAGTCCAGTATAACCCAGTCCGGTATAACCCAACCCTAAACCCTGTCCAGTATAACCCAGTCCAGTATAACCCAACCAAACCCTGTCCAGTATAACCCAGTCCAGTATAACCCAGTCCGGTATAACCCAGTCCAGTATAACCCAGTCCGGTATAACCCAGTCCAGTATAACCCAACCCTAAACCCAGTCCAGTATAACCCAGTCCGGTATAACCCAGTCCAGTATAACCCAACCCTAAACCCAATCCGGTATAACCCAGTCCAGTATAACCCAGTCCAGTATAACCCAACCCTAAACCCAGTCCAGTATAACCCAGTCCAGTATAACCCAACCCTAAACCCAGTCCAGTATAACCCAGTCCGGTATAACCCAGTCCAGTATAACCCAGTCCAGTATAACCCAACCCTAAACCCTGTCCAGTATAACCCAGTCCCAGTATAACCCAGTCCAGTATAACCCAGTCGGTATAACCCAACCTAAACCCTGTCCAGTATAACCCAGTCCAGTATAACCCAGTCCGGTATAACCCAGTCCAGTATAACCCAACCCAAACCCAGTCCAGTATAACCCAGTCCAGTATAACCCAGTCCAGTATAACCCAACCCTAAACCCAATCCAGTATAACCCAGTCCAGTATAACCCAGTCCAGTATAACCCAACCCTCCCAGTATAACCCCAGTCCAGTATAACCCAGTCCAGTATAACCCAGTCCAGTATAACCCAGTCCAGTATAACCCAGTCCGGTATAACCCAACCCTAAACCCAGTCCGGTATAACCCAGTCCGGTATAACCCAGTCCAGTATAACCCAGTCCATAACCCAGTATATACCCTGTCCAGTATAACCCAGTCCAGTATAACCCAGTCCAGTATAACCCAGTCCAGTATAACCCAGTCCAGTATAACCCAACCCTAAACCCAGTCCAGTATAACCCAGTCCAGTATAACCCAGTCCAGTATAACCCAACCCTAAACCCAGTCCAGTATAACCCAGTATAACCAGTATAACCCAGTCCAGTATAACCCAGTCCAGTATAACCCAACCCTAAACCCAGTCCAGTATAACCCAGTCCAGTATAACCCAGTCCAGTATAACCCCAGTCCAGTATAACCCAGTCCAGTATAACCCAACCCTAAACCCAGTCCAGTATAACCCAGTCCAGTATAACCCAGTCCAGTATAACCCAGTAAACCCAGTCCGGTATAACCCAGTCCAGTATAACCCAGTCCAGTATAACCCAACCCTAAACCCAGTCCAGTATAACCCAGTCCAGTATAATCCAACCCTAAACCCAATCCAGTATAACCCAGTCCAGTATAACCCAACCTAAACCCAGTCCAGTATAACCCAGTCCAGTATAACCCAACCCTAAACCCAGTCCAGTATAACCCAGTCCGGTATAACCCAGTCCGGTATAACCCAGTCCATCACCCAGTCCGGTAAACCCAGTCCAGTATAACCCAGTCCAGTATAACCCAGTCCTGTATAACCCAGTCCAGTATAACCCAACCCTAAACCCAGTCCAGTATAACCCAGTCCAGTATAACCCAACCCTAAACCCAGTCCAGTATACCCAGTCCAGTATAACCCAACCCTAAACCCAATCCGTATAACCCAGTCCAGTATAACCCAACCCTAAACCCAGTCCAGTATAACCCAACCCTAATCCCAGTCCAGTATATCCCAGTCCAGTATATCCCAGTCCGGTATATCCCAGTCCGGTATAACCCAGTCCAGTATAACCCAGTCCGGTATAACCCAGTCCGGTATAACCCAGTCCAGGTATAACCCAGTCCGGTATAACCCAGTCCGGTATATCCCAGTCCGGTATATCCCAGTCCGGTATATCCCAGTCCGGTATATCCCAGTCCAGTATAACCCAGTCCAGTATATCCCAGTCCAGTATAACCCAGTCCAGTATAACCCAACCCTAAACCCAGTCTGGTATAACCCAGTCTGGTATAACCCAGTCTGGTATAACCCAGTCCAGTATAACCCAGTCCGGTATAACCTAGTCCGGTATAACCCAGTCCAGTATATCCCAGTCCAGTATAACCCAGTCCAGTATAACCCAACCCTAAACCCAGTGCAGTATAACCCAGTCCAGTATAACCCAACCCTAAACCCAGTCCAGTATATCCCAGTCCAGTATAACCCAACCCTAAACCCTGTCCAGTATAACCCAGTCCAGTATAACCCAGTCCAGTATAACCCAGTCCAGTATAACCCAGTCCGGTATAACCCAGTCCAGTATAACCCAACCCTAAACCCAGTCCAGTATAACCCAGTCCGGTATAACCCAGTCCAGTATAACCCAAACCCAATCCGTATAACCCAGTCCAGTATAACCCAACCCTAAACCCAGTCCAGTATATCCCAGTCCAGTATAACCCCAGTCCAGTATAACCCAGTCCGGTATAACCCAGTCCAGTATAACCCAGTCCAGTATAACCCAACCCTAAACCCTGTCCAGTATAACCCAGTCCGGTATAACCCAGTCCAGTATAACCCAGTCCAGTATAACCCAGTCCGGTATAACCCAACCCTAAACCCTGTCCAGTATAACCCAGTCCAGTATAACCCAGTCCAGTATAACCCAGTCCAGTATAACCCAACCCTAAACCCAGTCCAGTATAACCCAGTCCAGTATAACCCAGTCCAGTATAACCCAACCCTAAACCCAATCCGGTATAACCCAGTCCAGTATAACCCAGTCCAGTATAACCCAACCCTAAACCCAGTCCAGTATAACCCAGTCCAGTATAACCCAACCCTAAACCCAGTCCAGTATAACCCAGTCCAGTATAACCCAGTCCAGTATAACCCAGTCCGGTATAACCCAACCCTAAACCCTGTCCAGTATAACCCAGTCCGGTATAACCCAGTCCATAACCCAGTATAACCCAGTCCAGTATAACCCTGTCCAGTATAACCCAGTATAACCCAGTCCGGTATAACCCAACCCTAAACCCAGTCCAGTATAACCCAGTCCGGTATAACCCAACCCTAAACCCAGTCCAGTATAACCCAGTCCGGTATAACCCAGTCCAGGTATAACCCAACCCTAAACCCAGTCCAGTATAACCCAATCCAGTATAACCCAGTCCAGTATAACCCAGTCCAGTATAACCCAACCCTAAACCCTGTCCAGGTATAACCCAGTCCAGTATAACCCAACCCTAAACCCAGTCCAGTATAACCCAGTCCGGTATAACCCAGTCCAGTATAACCCAGTCCGGTATAACCCAGTCCGGTATAACCCAACCCTAAACCCTGTCCGGTATAACCCAGTCCGGTATAACCCAGTCCAGTATAACCCAGTCCAGTATAACCCAACCCTAAACCCTGTCCGGTATAACCCAGTCCAGTATAACCCAGTCCAGTATAACCCAGTCCAGTATAACCCAGTCCAGTATAACCCAGTCCGGTATAACCCAACCCTAAACCCAATCCGGTATAACCCAGTCCAGTATAACCCAGTCCAGTATAACCCTGTCCAGTATAACCCAGTCCGGTATAACCCAGTCCAGTATAACCCAGTCCAGTATAACCCTGTCCAGTATAACCCAGTCCGGTATAACCCAATCCGGTATAACCCAGTCCAGTATAACCCAGTCCAGTATAACCCAGTCCAGTATAACCCAGTCCAGTATAACCCAGTCCAGTATAACCCAGTCCAGTATAACCCAGTCCAGTATAACCCAGTCCATATAACCCAACCCTAAACCCAATCCGGTATAACCCAGTCGGTATAACCCAGTCCAGTATAACCCAGTCCAGTATAACCCTGTCCAGTATAACCCAGTCCGGTATAACCCAGTCCAGTATAACCCAGTCCAGTATAACCCTGTCCAGTATAACCCAGTCCGGTATAACCCAGTCCAGTATAACCCAGTCCGGTATAACCCAGTCCTATAACCCAACCCTAAACCCAAACCCAGTCCAGTATAACCCAGTCCGGTATAACCCAGTCCGGTATAACCCAGTCCGGTATAACCCAGTCCGGTATAACCCAGTCCAGTATAACCCAGTCCAGTATAACCCAGTCAGGTATAACCCAGTCCGGTATAACCCAGTCCAGTATAACCCAGTCCGGTATAACCCAGTCCAGTATAACCCAGTCCGGTATAACCCAGTCCAGTATAACCCAGTCCGGTATAACCCAACCCTAACCCCATTAATCCCCTTTCCAAGGGGTGTAGATCCTAACTGGCATACATAAGCAGCGCGTGAGTTTCACGTTTTAGGGAAGATAATTTTCACCATAAAAATGCACCTATATAATCAAATCAAATCAAATTTATTTATATAGCCCTTCGTACATCAGCTGATATCTCAAAGTGCTGTACAGAAACCCAGCCTAAAACCCCAAACAGCAAGCAATGCAGGTGTAGAAGCACGGTGGCTAGGAAAAACTCCCTAGGATGGCCAAAACCTAGGAAGAAACCTAGAGAGGAACCAGGCTATGTGGGGTGGCCAGTCCTCTTCTGGCTGTGCCGGGTGGAGATTATAACAGAACATGGCCAAGATGTTCAAATGTTCATAAATGACCAGCATGGTCGAATAATAATAAGGCAGAACAGTTGAAACTGGAGCAGCAGCACAGTCAGGTGGAAGTTGAAACTGGAGCAGCAGCATGGCCAGGTGGACTGGGGACAGCAAGGAGTCATCATGTCAGGTAGTCCTGGGGCATGGTCCTAGGGCTCAGGTCCTACGAGAGAGAGAAAGAAAGAGAGAAGGAGAGAATTAGAGAACGCACACTTAGATTCACACAGGACACCGAATAGGACAGAAGAAGTACTCCAGATATAGCAAACTAACCCCAGCCCCCCGACACATAAACTACTGCAGCATAAATACTGGAGGCTGAGACAGGAGGGGTCAGGAGACACTGTGGCCCCATCCGAGGACACCCCCGGACAGGGCCAAACAGGAAGGATATAACCCCACCCACTTAATAATAATAAATAAATAAATAATAAAAGCGTTACATGCATAATTGTATTTGCGGTCACTTTTGATAATGGTGTTTTGCACTAATGGAACATTCGCGCTGATAGCCTCCTACCATGTGCCTGTTGCTGAGCTTATAATGTCAAGAAATAGCCTAAGCTAAAAGTTCTGATCTGTTGCGTCAGCAACATTTTATAAAAAATGTTTTTTTGATGCTAGCGGTTGTATTCATTTGGGGTCTATCGTATCCAACAACTGTCCCAGACTATGTTTGGAATATTTATTTCTTGCACAGAATAGAATAGGTTGACTTTTGTACTATAGGGGATAGTAGATTGACATAGGCTAGTGTTTTTGCTGTTTGTTTGGCCTATTCATCTTGTTTGCTGAAAATCTGGACAGTCCTTCCAATATCTTCAATATGCACCTCGGGAATTGTATAAGGACGCGTGCAGTTGCGTCACCAATCTGTCTTCACTTGTAGCATGTGAGAAAGTCCCAATCACGTGATGGGAGCGTGCATCACTCAGGGAGAAGGGCACAACGACGCCATAGAATTCTAGCCATTATCAAGTGCTTGTCAAATTGTGAATGAGAGACTGATGAAGTGTGTACAGCCTGTGCAAAACAAAAAAACAAAGCAGAGCTCCTGCCTTTCAAGCAACTGTTTTCAAATCTTTAGTCGCATCATACAGCCGTACAAATCTAAACATATAGCCCAGCGTTTGTAGAACAACTAAAGTTAAATGAACAACTCTAAATGAAGCGTATAGGAATACCTACTTATTTGTTAACCACTCAACACAGAATAGCTGCATGTGCAACACACACCCTTAATCATTTGGGAAAAAAATATCCTTTCTATTTTATTCCGTTTTGTTCAATTGTATTTTTCATAATATAAAATAATGCCACGGAATTCTAAGCAAATCTTGTTTGCTAAATGAACTAGTGTAGCCCGCAGCCATTTGACACAGCCAGAACAGGATCTAACATAAGGACAACTCAGTATGCTATTCTGTTCTTCTGAAATAGACTACATTTTCTTCATATCATGTTTCTTTAGATCTGTCTAAAATAAATAATGGATTTGTTGTGACGGTCTAGGCTATATTACATGGATTTATTAGACTTTTTGTAAATGTAGATTCTCCAATGGTTTGCATCAGTGGCTTGTAGTCAATGTGTGTAAGCCGGAAGCTACTAAATGTGTTTATCTTAATTAACGGTCGATTTCCGTGAGACCGACAGTTATTTGCTTGACAATCACCGGCTGATGACATCTGGTGACCGCCACAGCCCTGGGTGGGGCTCGGGCTTAAGAGGGTGTGAACGATTATGAATGGGTGTAGACAAAGAAGACCTCTCCAGTAGGTGTACCAAAACATTCAAGGGCCATTTTCTCTAAAGTAGGGTTTCAAGTATATCAACTTTCAAAGCAGAATTACTTTCCCATTGTCCCTCAACTGCAGTGTGTGATATTATATATATATACACAATTTTCTAATTTTGCTTCATTAAGACTGAATCGAGGTGGTCGGTCACATTTTCCAAACCGCCAGCGGAGAAGAAAGAGGTGGCTTCTGGGAAATGACTCACCTGTCAGTGGTGAATGGCAGGATTCACGAAACGCATGCAGGGACTGAAACCAGGACCACACACACACAGCGAGAGATACACACACACACTACCTCATTAGAGAGTATTGAGAATGCAGAGCAGACAACTGCTGAGGGGTGAAATATGTTGGTAGTCGTTCTCTGTATACCATGGACTGCACTGCTGTTATGACACGGATACTGCTCTCTTCATCTCTACAGTCCCTCTCTCTGTTTTCTACTGCTATCTACATCTCTACAGTCCCTCTCTCTGTTTTCTACTGCTATCTACATCTCTACAGTCCCTCTCTCTGTTTTCTACTGCTCTCTACATCTCTACAGTCCCTCTCTCTGTTTTCTACTGCTATCTACATCTCTACAGTCCCTCTCTGTTTTCTACTGCTCTCTACATCTCTACAGTCCCTCTCTCTGTTTTCTACTGCTATCTACATCTCTTCAGTCCCTCTCTGTTTTCTACTGCTATCTACATCTCTACAGTCCCTCTCTGTTTTCTACTGCTCTCTACATCTCTTCAGTCCCTCTCTGTTTTCTACTGCTCTCTACATCTCTACAGTCCCTCTGTTTTCTACTGCTCTCATCTCTACAGTCCCTCTCTCTGTTTTCTACTGCTATCTACAGTCCCTCTCTCTGTTTTCTACTGCTATCTACATCTCTACAGTCCCTCTCTCTGTTTTCTACTGCTCTCTACATCTCTACAGTCCCTCTCTCTGTTTTCTACTGCTATCTACATCTCTTCAGTCCCTCTCTCTGTTTTCTACTGCTCTCTTCATCTCTACAGTCCCTCTCTCTGTTTTCTACTGCTCTCTACATCTCTACAGTCCCTCTCTCTGTTTTCTACTGCTATCTACATCTCTACAGTCCCTCTCTGTTTTCTACTGCTATCTTCATCTCTTCAGTCCCTCTCTCTGTTTTCTACTGCTCTCTACATCTCTACAGTCCCTCTCTCTGTTTTCTACTGCTATCTACATCTCTTCAGTCCCTCTGTGTTTTCTACTGCTATCTACATCTCTACAGTCCCTCTCTCTGTTTTCTACTGCTATCTACATCTCTACAGTCCCTCTCTCTGTTTTCTACTGCTATCTACATCTCTTCAGTCCCTCTCTCTGTTTTCTACTGCTCTCTACATCTCTTCAGTCCCTCTCTGTTTTCTACTGCTCTCTACAGTCCCTCTCTCTGTTTTCTACTGCTATCTACATCTCTTCAGTCCCTCTCTGTTTTCTACTGCTCTCTTCATCTCTTCAGTCCCTCTCTGTTTTCTACTGCTATCTACATCTCTTCAGTCCCTCTCTCTGTTTTCTGTTTTCTACTCCCTCTCTCTGTTTTCTACTCTATCTACATCTCTTCAGTCCCTCTCTCTGTTTTCTCTCTTCAGTCCCTCTGTTTTCTACTGCTCTCTACATCTCTACAGTCCCTCTCTCTGTTTTCTACTGCTATCTACATCTCTACAGTCCCTCTCTCTGTTTTCTACTGCTATCTACATCTCTACAGTCCCTCTCTCTGTTTTCTACTGCTATCTACATCTCTACAGTCCCTCTCTCTGTTTTCTACTGCTATCTACATCTCTACAGTCCCTCTCTCTGTTTTCTACTGCTATCTACATCTCTACAGTCCCTCTCTCTGTTTTCTACTGCTATCTACATCTCTACAGTCCCTCTCTCTGTTTTCTACTGCTATCTACATCTCTACAGTCCCTCTCTCTGTTTTCTACTGCTCTCTTCATCTCTACAGTCCCTCTCTCTGTTTTCTACTGCTCTCTACATCTCTACAGTCCCTCTCTCTGTTTTCTACTGCTATCTACATCTCTTCAGTCCCTCTCTGTTTTCTACTGCTCTCTTCATCTCTTCAGTCCCTCTCTGTTTTCTACTGCTATCTACATCTCTTCAGTCCCTCTCTGTTTTCTACTGCTCTCTTCATCTCTTCAGTCCCTCTCTGTTTTCTACTGCTATCTACATCTCTACAGTCCCTCTCTCTGTTTTCTACTGCTATCTACATCTCTTCAGTCCCTCTCTGTTTTCTACTGCTCTCTTCATCTCTTCAGTCCCTCTCTGTTTTCTACTGCTCTCTACATCTCTTCAGTCCCTCTGTTTTCTACTGCTCTCTTCATCTCTTCAGTCCCTCTCTCTGTTTTCTACTGCTATCTTCATCTCTACAGTCCCTCTTTTTCTACTGCTATCTTCATCTCTACAGTCCCTCTCTCTGTTTTCTACTGCTATCTACATCTCTACAGTCCCTCTCTCTGTTTTCTACTGCTATCTACAGTCCCTCTCTCTGTTTTCTACTGCTATCTACATCTCTACAGTCCCTCTCTCTGTTTTCTACTGCTCTCTTCATCTCTACAGTCCCTCTCTCTGTTTTCTACTGCTCTCTACATCTCTACAGTCCCTCTCTCTGTTTTCTACTGCTATCTACATCTCTACAGTCCCTCTCTCTGTTTTCTACTGCTATCTACATCCCTCTCTCTGTTTTCTAGCTCTTCATCTCTACAGTCCCTCTCTCTGTTTTCTACTGCTCTCTACATCTCTACAGTCCCTCTCTCTGTTTTCTACTGCTCTCTACATCTCTACAGTCCCTCTCTCTGTTTTCTACTGCTCTCTACATCTCTACAGTCCCTCTCTCTGTTTTCTACTGCTATCTACATCTCTTCAGTCCCTCTCTGTTTTCTACTGCTCTCTACATCTCTACAGTCCCTCTCTCTGTTTTCTACTGCTATCTACATCTCTACAGTCCCTCTCTGTTTTCTACTGCTATCTACATCTCTACAGTCCCTCTCTCTGTTTTCTACTGCTCTCTACATCTCTTCATATGCAAGTATTCGGCCCCCTTGAACTTTGCAACCTTTTGCCACATTTCAGGCTTCAAACATAAAGATATAAAACTGTATTTTTTTGTGAAGAATCAACAACAAGTGGGACACAATCATGAAGTGGAACGACATTTATTGGATATTTCAAACTTTTTTAACAAATCAAAAACTGAAAAATTGGGCGTGCAAAATTATTCAGCCCCTTTACTTTCCGTGCAGCAAACTCTCTCCAGAAGTTCAGTGAGGATCTCTGAATGATCCAATGTTGACCTAAATGACTAATGATGATAAATACAATCCACCTGTGTAATCAAGTGTCCGTATAAATGCACCTGCACTGTGATAGTCTCAGAGGTCCGTTAAAAGCGCAGAGAGCATCATGAAGAACAAGGAACACACCAGGCAGGTCCGAGATACTGTTGTGAAGAAGTTTAAATCCGGATTTGGATTCAAAAAGATTTCCCAAGCTTTAAACATCCCAAGGAGCACTGTGCAAGCGATAATATTGAAATGGAAGGAGTATCAGACCACTGCAAATCTACCAAGACCTGGCCGTCCCTCTAAACTTTCAGCTCATACAAGGAGAAGACTGATCAGAGATGCAGCCAAGAGGCCCATGATCACTCTGGATGAACTGCAGAGATCTACAGCTGAGGTGGGAGACTCTATCCATAGGACAACAATCAGTCGTATATTGCACAAATCTGGCCTTTATGGAAGAGTGGCAAGAAGAAAGCCATTTCTTAAAGATATCCATAAAAAGTGTTGTTTAAAGTTTGCCACAAGCCACCTGGGAGACACACCAAACATGTGGAAGAAGGTGCTCTGGTCAGATGAAACCAAAATTGAACTTTTGGGCAACAATGCAAAACGTTATGTTTGGCGTAAAAGCAACAAAGCTCATCACCCTGAACACACCATCCCCACTGTCAAACATGGTGGTGGCATCATCATGGTTTGGGCCTGCTTTTCTTCAGCAGGGACAGGGAAGATGGTTAAAATTTATGGGAAGATGGATGGAGCCAAATACAGGACCATTCTGGAAGAAAACCTGATGGAGTCTGCAAAAGACCTGAGACTGGGACGGAGATTTGTCTTCCAACAAGACAATGATCCAAAACATAAAGCAAAATCTACAATGGAATGGTTCAAAAATAAACATATCCAGGTGTTAGAATGGCCAAGTCAAAGTCCAGACCTGAATCCAATCGAGAATCTGTGGAAAGAACTGAAAACTGCTGTTCACAAATGCTCTCCATCCAACCTCACTGAGCTCGAGCTGTTTTGCAAGGAGGAATGGGAAAAAATGTCAGTCTCTCGATGTGCAAAACTGATAGACATACCCCATCGCAGCAAAAGGTGGCGCTACAAAGTATTAACTTAAGGGGGCTGAATAATTTTGCACGCCCAATTTTTCAGTTTTTGATTTGTTAAAAAAGTTTGAAATATCCAATAAATGTCGTTCCACTTCATGATTGTGTCCCACTTGTTGTTGATTCTTCACAAAAAAATACAGTTTTATATCTTTATGTTTGAAGCCTGAAATGTGGCAAAAGGTCGCAAAGTTCAAGGGGGCCGAATACTTTCGCAAGGCACTGTAGATAGATATATATACACATATGTGTGCTTGGGGTCATTGTCCATTTGGAAGACCCATTTGTGACCAAGCTTTAACTTCCTGACTGATGTCTTTAGATGTTGCTTCAATATATCCACAGAATTTTCCCTCCTCATGATAGCCATCTATTTCTAGGACTCGTTTTACTGTGGATATAGATACTTTTGTACCTGTTTTCTCCGTCATCTTCACAAGGTCCTTTGCTGTTGTTCTGGGATTTATTTGCACTTTTCGCACCAAAGTACGTTCATCTCTAGGAGACAGAATGTGTCTCCTTCCTGAGCGGTATGATGGCTGCGTGGTCCCATGGTGTTTATACTTGCGTACTATTGTTTGTACAGATGAATGTAGTACCTTCAGCCGTTTGGAAATTGCTCCCAAGGATGAATCAGACTTGTGGAGGTCTACAATTATTTTCTCTGATGTCTTGGCTGATTTCTTTTGATTTTCCCATGATGTCAAGCAAATAGGCACTGAGTTTAAAGATAGGCCTTGAAATACATCCATAGGTACACTTCCGATTGAATCAAATTATGTCAATTAGCCTATCAGAAGCTTCTAAAGCCATGATATCATTTTCTGGAATTTTCCAAACTGTTTAAAGGCACAGTCAACTTAGTGTATGTAAACTTCTGACCCAATGGAATTGTGATACAGTGAATTATAAGGGAAATAATCTGTCTGTAAACAATTGTTGGGAAAATGACTTGTGTCATGCACAAAGTAGATGTCCTAACCGACTTGCCAAAACTATAGTTTGTTAACAAGACATTTGTGGAGTGTTTGAAAAATGAGTTTTAATGACTCCAATCTCAGTTTATGTTGTAAACTTCTGACTTCAACTGTTTGTAAGGCATGTCTAGATTATGTGATGAGATCATAGGATGATCGTCACACACTCTGTACGTGCGACTGTACAATAATGTAAACTAGATTATCAGTATATCTGGCTCTGAGGACTGTGTGCGAAAGTCATGGTCCTTAGTGTGTGGTCACACTAGTATGAACGTGTGTATGTGTTTCCTTGCACTGTTGCTAACCTCAAACTCTTGTGTGTGTGTGTGTGTGTGTGTGTGTGTGTGTGTGTTTTAGATTCTCCTGTGTCTAAGTCTGGTCCTGGGTACTCCGGAGCACCACGCATCCAGAGGCAGGAGCAGGTCATCCACCACTCCCCCAAGAAGAGCTCCCAGGTCAGGCTTCACTCTGCGCCACACTCCCCTGTCCTCACCCCGACCAGGGTGGAGGACGAAACGTACTTCTTATGCCACCTGATGAAACATTTGGGTTGCATGTCAATAGTCCAAAGTGACTTTCTCTCCTCATCTCCTCTCCATCTCCCCTCTTCATCTCCCCTCTTCATCTCCCCTCCTCATCTCGCCTCCTCATCTCCCCTCCTCATCTCCCCTCCTCATCTCCCCTCCTCATCTCCCTCCCTCATCTCCCCTCCTCATCTCCCCTCCTCATCTACCCTCCTCATCTCCCCTCATCATCTACCCTCCTCATCTACCCTCCTCTCCTCATCTACCCTCCTCATCTCCTCTCCTCACCTCCGCTCTAAAGCACCTGAAGACATGTTCTCTTGTCCAGGTTTTTCAGATCACTGCAGATGAAGGAGAGGGGATGAGATGAGGAGAGGAGATGAGGATATCACTGATCTGAAGACATTTTCTCTTGTCCAGACTCCTGTCTAACCCATCTCTCTCTCTCTCTCTCTCTCTCTCTCTCTCTCTCTCCCCCCCTCTCTCTCCCCCCCCTCTCTCTCTCTCCCCCCCCCTCTTTCTCTCTCTCTCTCCCCCCTCTCTCTCTCACTCTCCCCCCTCTCTCACTCTCCCCCCTCTCTCTCTCTCTCCCCTCCCACAGCCTGAGGGTCCCTACTCCAGCAGTAACACCCTGTCCAGCACGGCCTCCAGCGGGGGCCACAGCGACACCGACAAGTGGTCCGACCTGGGGGGCCCCGGAGCACCAGGGGAGGCCACTGACTCTGAACCCAACGGCCTGGGAGGGGGTTACCTCCATGGGGCTTCGGCCGACAGCGGGATAGACACCTCGTCTTACGGAGGAGGAGGGGGCCACACACACCCCCACCACGGGAGCTCTAGTTCCCTCTTGGCTCCTGGGGGTAGAGAGGGGAGGGATAGAGCTCCATCCCCTTGGCATAGCCCCACTGAGGGGGACAGGAGGGTGCTAGAGAGGTCAACGACAACCGTGGAGTCCCCACAACCCCCAGTGGAGAGGGGGGAGAGAGGAGAGGGGACTGCTAGGACTCCTCCTACACACCTGTTGGTTAGAGATTGCAGCTTGTTCAGTCTGAGTGACGCAGGGTCCAGGTATGTAGTGTTTAAGACTTGAATACACACACGCATACAGCAGACACACACTCACCCTCAAACACATAACCTTTTTCAAAAACTCCCGTCTTTTAACCATGATATTTGCTAGATCCCTCCCGCTCTCTCTCTTTCTCTCTCTCTCAATTCAATTCAATTCAAGGGGCTTTATTGGCATGGGAAACATGTGTTAACATTGCCAAAGCAAGTTAAATAGATAGATAGATAGATATATATTATCTAAACGGATTGCTAATCTTTCAAGCAGTGGTGAGGTAGAATATATCCTCAGTCACAAAGAGATACAAGTGTCTTCTCCAGAAGCACAATATAATGGCCTTGATACTCGTAACAGAACTCACACAGTTAACAAAGCCCACAGAGATGCACGTTGATTAAAGCCTAGCTAGCTGATAGCATGATAACTGTGTACATTGACGTTAGGACTGTGAGGAGGATATGTAGCACACTGTAATCTCTACACGTCCACTGCAAAGATGTGTGTTTATCTCCGTAGTTATTAGCTCAAAGTCTAGATTATTTCATTGGCATGTTACATTATTTTGGCCCTCGATGTCCGCTAGTTAGATCCATACTCTCTCTCTCTCCCCATACTCTCTCTCTCCCCATACTCTCTCTCTTTCCCCATACTCTCTCTCTCTCCCCATACTCTCTCTCTCTCCCCTCCCCATACTCTCTCTCTCTCTCTCCCCCCATACTCTCTCTCTACTCTCTCTCTCTCCCCATACTCTCTCTCTCTCTCCCCATACTCTCTCTCTCCCCCATACTCTCTCTCTCTCTCTCGCCCCATACTCTCTCTCTCTCTCCCCCCATACTCTCTCTCTCTCTCGCCCCATACTCTCTCTCTCTCCCTCTCTTTCTCTCTCCCCATACTCTCTCTCTCTCTCCCCATACTCTCTCTCCTCCCCATACTCTCTCTCTCTCTCCCCATACTCTCTCTCTCTCTCCCCATACTCTCTCTCTCTCTCTCCCCATACTCTCTCTCTCTCTCCCCATACTCTCTTTCTCTCTCCCCATACTCTCTCTCTCTCTCCCCATACTCTCTCCCCATACCCTCTCTCTCCCCATACTCTCTCTCCCCCATACTCTCTCTCTCTCTCTCTCCCCATACTCTCTCTCTCTCTCCCCATACTATCTTTCTCTCTCCCCATACTATCTTTCTCTCTCCCCATACTCTCTCTCTCTCCCCATACTCTCTCTCTCTCCCCCCATACTCTCTCTCTCTCCCCCATACTCTCTCTCTCTCTCTCCCCCATACTCTCTCTCTCCCCCCACCCCCTCTCTCTCCCCCATACTCTCTCTCTCCCCCACCCCTCTCTCTCCCCCATACTCGCTCTCTCCCCCACCACCTCTCTCTCCCCCCCCATACTCTCTCTCCCCCCCACCCCCTCTCTCTCCCCCATACTCTCTCTCCCCCACCCCCAGCTCCAGAGGCCATTCTGGCCACAGTTCCCCCGTGAAGAGTCCTCTTCCTCTGCCACCTCCCCTGCTCCTCTTCCTCTGCCACCTCCCCCTGCTCCCAGACGTCGATCTCCCCCAGCCCCAAGACCTTCTACCCCCGTCAGGGAGCCACCTCCAAGTACCTCATCGGCTGGAGGAAGCCAGGGTCCACCATCAACTCTGTCGACTTCGGAGACAACCGCAGGTAAGACCAGGAGGGACAGGTGTTCTATTGAATGTGTGACACCATAACCTTGTGTGAACTCTCTGAATACTTGATCCACACCTTGTGGCCAAATGGTGGTATTACAATGCTTTTAACATCAAGTTGAGTTGAAATGTGATGAGGAACTCTGTACCAGATGAAAATCTATTAGATTTATTTTAAGGCTCACTGCCTGGTTTACTGCCTGGCTCACTGCCTGGCTCACTGCCTGGCTCACTGCCTGGCTCACTGCCTGGTTCACTGCCTGGCTCACTGCCTGGTTTACTGCCTGGTTTACTGCCTGGCTCACTGCCTGGTTTACTGCCTGGCTCACTGCCTGGTTTGCCTGGCTCACTGCCTGGCCCACTGCCTGGCTCACTGCCTGGCCCACTCACTGCCTGGTTCACTGCCTGGCTCACTGCCTGGTTTCTGCCTGGTTTACTGCCTGGCTCACTGCCTGGTTTCTGCCTAGCTTACTGCCTGGCTCACTGCCTGGTTTACTGCCTGGTTTTCTGCCTGGCTCACTGCCTAGTTTACTGCCTGGCTCACTGCCTAGTTTACTGCCTGGCTCACTGCCTAGTTTACTGCCTGGCTCACTGCCTGGTTTTCTGCCTGGTTTACTGCCTGGTTTACTGCCTGGCTCATTGCCTAGTTTACTGCCTGTCTCACTGCCTGGTTTACTGCCTGGTTTACTGCCTGGTGTGTGTTCCCAGGACAGTATTGAAGCAGCAGCATGTATTTACATTTTTAACACGTTTTAACACTGTTATCTGACCTCTAACCCCTCCATGTTGATGTATTACCAGGAAGTCCCCGGGGGAAGGAGGAGGAGGAAGTGGAGGAGAGGGGGGTGGAGGTCAGGGTGGGGTCGGTGTTCAGAGCAGACCTCATCACTCCCCCCAGCCACACCTCACCCACGCTAAGACCAGTGCAGAGGATGATATGAAGAGACTGAGTCCAGACAGCCCCCTCAAACACAGACGGCACAAGGCCAAGGACAAGGTACACGCAGGGTGGGTGGGGAAGATATGAAGAGACCAGACCCCCCCAAGGACAAGGTACATGCAGGGTGGGTGGGGAAGATATGAAGAGACCAGACCCCCCCCTCCCCTCCCAAGGACAAGGTACATGCAGGGTGGGTGGGTAAGATATGAAGAGACCAGACCTCCCCCCCCAAGGACAAGGACAAGGTACATGCAGGGTGGGTGGGAAAGATATGAAGAGACCAGACCTCCCCAAGGACAAGGTCCCAAGGACAAGGTACATGCAGGGTGGGTGGGAAAGATATGAAGAGACCAGACCTCCCCCTCCCAAGGACAAGGTACATGCAGGGTGGGTGGGAAAGATATGAAGAGACCAGACCTCCCCCTCCCAAGGACAAGGTACATGCAGGGTGGGTGGGGAAGGTATGAAGAGACCAGACCCCCCCTCCCAAGGACAAGGTACAGGAAACAATAGCACGGCCTATCAGACCGGTATGATGTTATAGGGGTGAACTTTGCACCTGCGATCAAAATGTTTCCCAGGTGCTACAATACAAACACATTTTATTATCATGAATGACAAGGCCACTGTTGTTTAAAGTGGAGTGAGATAATGACAATAACAGTAAACATTTTATATGTGGGTACAATGAGATCATGCAGTGTACAGACATCAGACCAGGGACTTCTGCAATGTTAGAATTTAAATCCTTCTGCTAGTGTGTTTTCATGAAATTGACTTGTAATAGCAGGACTTACCAGTCTGACTCTCTTTCCTCCCTCCCTCCAGTCCTCCTCAGGCCAGCCCCCTACCCGTCGATCACTCCACCGGACCCTGTCTGATGAGAGTATCTACCGGGGCCAGCGTGTCCCCTCTCTGAGGCTGGGGGACCTAGAACCAGACCCCAGCCTGGCTAGTGACGTGCTGTTCAGCTGCTCCACGTTGCCACGTTCTCCCACCACCCGCGGGGTGCCTCTCAGACGACCTTCGTACAAACTGGGGATCAAACTCCACGGTGAGACTGTTCCAGTTACCTTGAACCCTGCTCACAAACCCTTTTGATTACTGACTATTGAGTAACACACCTGTTCTTGACTATCACATACAGTTGAAGTCAGAAGTTTACATACACTTAGATTGGAGTCATTAAAACTCGTTTTTCAACCACTCCACAAATGTCTTGTTTTTTAACAAACTATAGTTTTGGCAAGTCGGTTAGGACATCTACTTTGTGCATGACACAAGTAATTTTTCCAACAATTGTTTACTGACAGATTACTTCACTTATAACTCACTGTATCACAATTCCAGTGGGTCAGAAGTTTACATACACTAAGTTGACTGTGCCTTTAAACAGCTTGGAAAATTCCAAAAAATGAGGTGTACCTGTGGATGTATTTCAAGGCCTACCTTCAAACTCAGTGCCTCTTTGCTTGACATCATGGGAAAATCAAACTAAATCAGCCAAGACTTCAGAAAAAAATATTGTAGACCTCCACAAGTCTGGTTCATCGTTGGGAGCAATTTCCAAACCCCTGAAGGTACCACATTCATCTGTACAAACAATAGTATGCAAGTATAAACACCATGGGACCCCGCAGCCGTCGTAACGCTCAGGAAGGAGACGCGTTCTGTCTCCTAGAGATGAACGTTGGTGTGAAAAGTGCAAATCAATCCCAGAACAACAGCAAAGGACCTTGTGAAGATGCTGGAGGAAACAGGTACAAAAGTATCTATATCCACAGTAAAATGAGTCCTATATAGACATAACCTGAAAGGCTGCTCAGCAAGGAGAAGCCACTGTTCCAAAACCGGCATAAAAAAGCCAGACTACGGTTTGCAACTGCACAAGGGGACAAAGATTGTACTGTTTGGAGAAATGTCTTCTGGTCTGATGAAACAAAAATAGAACTGTTTAGCCATAACGACCATTGTTAAAAAAAGGGGGATGCTTGCAAGCTGAAGAACACCATCCCAACCGTGAAGCACGGGGGTGGCAGCATCATGTTGTGAGGGTGCTTTGCTGCAGGAGGGACTGGTGCACTTCACAAAATAGATGGCATCATGAGGCATGAAAATTATGTGGATATATTTAAGCAACATCTCAAGACATCAGTCAGGAAGTTAAAGCTTTTTCGCAAATGGGTCTTCCAAATGGACAATGACCACAAGCAAACCTCCAAAGTTGTGGCAAAATGTCTTAAGGACAACAAAGTCAAGGTATTGGAGTGACCATCACAAAGTCCTCACCTCAATCCTATATAAACTTTGGGCAGAACTGAAAAAGCTTGTGCGAGCAAGGAGGCCTACAAACCTGACTCAATTTCACCAGCTCTGTCAGGAGGAACTTATTCTGGGAAGCTTGTGGAAGGCTACCCAAAATGTTTGACCCAAGTTAAACAATTTAAAGGCAATGCGACCAAATACTAATTGAGTGTATGTAAACTTCTGACCCACTGGGAATGTGATGAAAGAAATGAAAGCTGAAAGAAATAATTTGCTCTACTATTATTCTGATTTCACATTCCTAAAATAAAGTGGTGATCCTAACTGACCTAAAACAGGGAATTTTTACTAGGATTGAAATGTCAGGGATTGTGGAAAAACTGAGTTTAAATGTACTTGGCTAAGGTGTATTTAAACTTCCGACTTCAACTGTAGAATATATTAACATGGTCATTGGTTTCTAAAATACAACTGTGGACAGTGGACTACCTGGAATGACACGTGAAGCTTCGATGGAGGGCTTTGTGAGCATGGTGTATGCTGTGATGCTAGTTGCAGCTGCTGCTGTGTATCTGCTGCCCCCTGCTGGTAGAAAAGCTCATGTTGTTGTACAAATATAAAATAGCAACCTGTTAGTTTCATTTTCAGAAAAAAAAGAGGCTATCTAAGGGACTAGTGTGCATGGTTTGAACAACATTGTCACTAAGTTTATCTTCTCGTGGTTAGTAATGTCTCCGGCTCTAACCTGTCCCCCCCTGTGCTGTTTCTCCAGGTGACCTGTCTGCGTCTGACACATCATTGGCTGAGATGGTTGAGCGTCAGCGCCACCCCCTCCCCCAGGAGCTGATGCCCCTCCCCCCCTCTGAGAGCAGGGACAGCCCCCTGGACTGGACCCACCTGGTGGATGTGGCCAGCACCTTTGAGAGTAATTACAGTAATATTTAGATTTATATGGCTTCCTTTGAAACAATGGAAGGTATAACTGGATTGTGGCTTGACCTTTAACCCAATTTAACCTCCTTATAATATATACATAATCTGTCCTCTCTCTCTGTATCCTCTCTCTCTCTGTGTGTCCTCTCTCTCTCTGTGTGTCCTCTCTCTCTCTGTGTGTCCTCTCTCTCTGTGTGTCCTCTCTCTCTGTGTGTCCTCTCTCTCTGTGTCCTCTCTCTCTGTGTGTCCTCTCTCTCTCTGTGTCCTCTCTCTCTCTGTGTCCTCTCTCTCTGTGTGTCCTCTCTCTCTGTGTCCTCTCTCTCTGTGTCCTCTCTCTCTGTGTCCTCTCTCTCTGTGTCCTCTCTCTCTGTGTGTCTCTCTCTCTGTGTGTGTCCTCTCTCTCTCTCTCTCTCTCTCTCTGTGTCCTCTCTCTCTGTGTCCTCTCTCTCTCTGTGTCCTCTCTCTCTGTGTGTCCTCTCTCTCTGTGTCCTCTCTCTCTGTGTCCTCTCTCTCTGTGTCCTCTCTCTCTGTGTCCTCTCTCTCTGTGTCTCTCTCTCTCTCTCTCTCTCTCTCTCTCTCTCTCTCTCTCTCTCTCTCTCTCTCTCTCTCTCTCTGTGTGTGTCCTCTCTCTCTCTCTGTGTTCCTTTCTTCCCTCTGTCCAGTCCAGAGAGGGTTTGTGTTCAGTGATTCTAACCCCAGAGGTAGTGGAGCCTCCAGCCCTCACCAGTCACAGCCCAGCCTGGAGATACAGCTTGGCCCTCTATCAAGACCCTCATCCAGGTAGCCCACACCTGATACAGCCTGGCCCTTACCCAGGTAGCCCACACCTGATACAGCCTGGCCCTCACCCAGGTAGCCCACACCTGATACAGCCTGGCCCTCACCCAGGTAACCCACACCTGATACAGCCTGGCCCTCACCCAGGTAACCCACACCAGGTAACCCACATCAGACGCAGCCTGGCCCTCACCCAGGTAACCCACACCAGACACATCCTGGCCCTCACCCAGGTAACCCACACCAGGTAACCCACACCAGACACATCCTGGCCCTCACCCAGGTAACCCACACCAGGTAACCCACACCAGACACATCCTGGCCCTCACCCAGATAACCCACACCAGGTAACCCACACCTGATACAGCCTGGCCCTCACCCAGGTAGCCCACACCTGATACAGCCTGGCCCTCACCCAGGTAACCCACACCTGATATAGCCTGGCCCTCACCCGAGTAACCCACACCTGATACAGACTGGCCCTCACCCAGGTAACCCACACCAGGTAACCCACATCAGACGCAGCCTGGCCCTTACCCAGGTAACCCACACCTGATACAGCCTGGCCCTCACCCAGGTAACCCACACCAGACACATCCTGGCCCTCACCCAGGTAACCCACACCAGACACAGCCTGGCCCTCACCCAGGTAACCCACACCTGATGACCCTCACAGGTAACCCACACCTGACCTGACCCTCACCCAGGTAACCCACACCTGATATAGCCTGACCCTCACCCAGGTAACCCACACCTGATACAGCCTGACCCTCACCCAGGTAACCCACACCTGATACAGCCTGACCCTCACCCAGGTAACCCACACCTGATACAGCCTGACCCTCACCCAGGTAACCCACACCTGACACAGCCTGGCCCTCACCCAGGTAACCCACACCAGACACAGCCTGACCCTCACCCAGGTAACCCAGGTGGCACCAGACCCACACAGCCTGGCCCTCACCCAGGTGACCCACACCCAGGTGGCCCTCACCCAGGTAACCCACACCAGACACAGCCTGGCCCTCACCCAGGTAACCCACACCAGACACAGCCTGACCCTCACCCAGGTAACCCACACCAGGTACACAGACACAGCCTGACCCTCACCCAGGTAACCCACACCAGGTAACCCATACCAGACACAGCCTGGCCCTCACCCAGGTGACCCTCACCCAGGTAACCCACACCAGGTAACCCACACCAGACACAGCCTGGCCCTCACCCAGGTAACCCACACCAGGTAACCCACACCAGGAAACCTACACCTGATACAGCCTGACCCTCACCCAGGTAACCCACACAGGTAACCCACACCAGACAGAGCCTGGCCCTCACACAGGTGACCCACACCAGGTGACAGTGGCAGCAGTATTCTGTTAAATTATTTCCAAACATTTTAATCCTGCTTGTCAGAGACTGCAAGTATTTGAAATAGTTTCTGAAGGCTTGAAGATATGGTTCCCAACCTGACTACTCATAGTTATTACTAGATGATGCCAGATCTCCCATCCTGACTACTCATAGTTATTACTAGATGATGCCAGATCTCACACCCTGACTACTCATAGTTATTACTAGATGATGCCAGATCTCCCATCCTGACTACTCATAGTTATTACTAGATGATGCCAGATCTCCCATCCTGACTACTCATAGTTATTACTAGATGATGCCAGATCTCCCATCCTGACTACTCATAGTTATTACTAGATGATGCCAGATCTCACATCATCCTGACTAGATGATGCTCATAGTTATTACTAGATGATGCCAGATCTCACATCCTGACTACTCATAGTTATTACTAGATGATGCCAGATCTCCCATCCTGACTACTCATAGTTATTACTAGATGATGCCAGATCTCACATCCTGACTACTCATAGTTATTACTAGATGATGCCAGATCTCACATCCTGACTACTCATAGTTATTACTAGATGATGCCAGATCTCCCATCCTGACTACTCATAGTTATTACTAGATGATGCCAGATCTCCCATCCTGACTACTCATAGTTATTACTAGATGATGCCAGATCTCCCATCCTGACTACTCATAGTTATTACTAGATGATGCCAGATCTCACATCCTGACTACTCAGTTATTACTAGATGTGTCTATTAGATGATGATGATGCCAGATCTCCCATCCTGACTACTCATAGTTATTACTAGATGATGCCAGATCTCCCATCCTGACTACTCATAGTTATTACTAGATGATGCCAGATCTCCCATCCTGACTACTCATAGTTATTACTAGATGATGCCAGATCTCACATCCTGACTACTCATAGTTATTACTAGATGATGCCAGATCTCCCATCCTGACTACTCATAGTTATTACTAGATGATGCCAGATCTCACATCCTGACTACTCAGTTATTACTAGATGTGTTATTAGATGATGCCAGATCTCCCATTCTGACTACTCATAGTTATTACTAGATGATGCCAGATCTCCCATCCTGACTACTCATAGTTATTACTAGATGATGCCAGATCTCCCATCCTGACTACTCAGTTATTACTAGATGTGTTAGATGATGCCAGATCTCCCATCCTGACTACTCATAGTTATTACTAGATGATGCCAGATCTCCCATCCTGACTACTCATAGTTATTACTAGATGATGCCAGATATCCTGACTAGATGATGATGCCAGATCTCCCATCCTGACTACTCATAGTTATTACTAGAATTGTTATTAGATGATGCCAGATCTTCCATCCTGACTACTCATAGTTATTACTAGATGATGCCAGATCTCCCATCCTGACTACTCATAGTTATTACTAGATGATGCCAGATCTCCCATCCTGACTACTCATAGTTATTACTAGATGATGCCAGATCTCCCATCCTGACTACTCATAGTTATTACTAGATGATGCCAGATCTCACATCCTGACTACTCATAGTTATTACTAGATGATGCCAGATCTCCCATCCTGACTACTCATAGTTATTACTAGATGATGATGAGATCTCCCATCCTGACTACTCATAGTTATTACTAGATGATGCCAGATCTCACATCCTGACTACTCAGTTATTACTAGATGTGTTATTAGATGATGCCAGATCTCCCATCCTGACTACTCATAGTTATTACTAGATGATGCCAGATCTCCCATCCTGACTACTCATAGTTATTACTAGATGTGTTATTAGATGATGCCAGATCTTCCATCCTGACTACTCATAGTTATTACTAGATGATGCCAGATCTCACATCCTGACTACTCATAGTTATTACTAGATGATGCCAGATCTCACATCCTGACTACTCATAGTTATTACTAGATGATGCCAGATCTCCCATCCTGACTTCTCAGTTATTACTAGATGTGTTTTAGGTGATGCCAGATCTCCCATCCTGACTACTCATAGTTATTACTAGATGTGTTTTAGATGATGCCAGATCTCACATCCTGACTACTCATAGTTATTACTAGATGATGCCAGATCTCCCATCCTGACTACTCATAGTTATTACTAGATGATGCCAGATCTCACATCCTGACTACTCATAGTTATTACTAGATGATGCCAGATCTCACATCCTGACTACTCATAGTTATTACTAGATGATGCCAGATCTCCCATCCTGACTACTCATAGTTATTACTAGATGTGTTTTAGGTGATGCCAGATCTCCTATCCTGACTACTCATAGTTATTACTAGATGTGTTATTAGATGATGCCAGATCTCACATCCTGACGACTCATAGTTATTTCTAGATGTGTTTTAGGTGATGCCAGATCTCCCATCCTGACTACTCATAGTTATTACTAGATGATGCCAGATCTCCCATCCTGACTACTCATAGTTATTACTAGATGATGCCAGATCTCCCATCCTGACTACTCATAGTTATTACTAGATGATGCCAGATCTCACATCCTGACTACTCGTAGTTATTACTAGATGTGTTTTAGATGATGCCAGATCTCACATCCTGTCTTCTCATAGTTATTACTAGATGTGTTTTAGATGATGCCAGATCTCACATCCTGTCTTCTCATAGTTATTACTAGATGTGTTTTAGATGATGCCAGATCTCACATCCTGTCTTCTCATAGTTATTACTAGATGTGTTTTAGATGATGCCAGATGTCATGTGTTCGGATGTGTGTTTGTCACTCTTTCCCCAGTGAGGGTCCTGCAGGTTTGGAGAGGAAGTTGACCAAGCTGGAAGCCATGGTTAGGATGCTGCAGGATGACCTGAAAAAGGTAGCACACACAACATAGCTCTCCTCTCTCTCTCTCTGTCGTCGTTTCAGCAAATTGATGGAGAAAAATGGTTGTCAATAACCACACGAGTCAATACATGCACTTTAACTCAGAAACGAACCATGAAGACAAGGTTTAAACTAATGGACTACTCTGGATGAACAGATCGGTGTGTGTACTGGCTCTCACAAAAATACACACGCACGTACACACTCACTCAAACTTCTGTACTTTCTGAAACTTTAGCTGTGTCCGATCTCTACGTTTGTCAAAGCTGCCTACTGTTTTCTCATTTGGAACAAACTTGGTCACACAGTTTTCTGTCCTTTTAGTTAGTGAATCAGCAGTTTGTGTCATTCCCGGTGGTTTAGATACAATCTGTTACACAATGTTGCTGAACTCTAACTCCTCTCTCTCCCTCCCCCTCTATCCCTCCACCCTCCTCTCTCTCTCCTTCTCCCTCTTCCTCTCTCTCCCTCTCCCTCCTCTCTCTCCCTCCTCTCTCCCCCTCCCTCTATCCCTCCTCCCTCTCCAATCCCTCCCACCCTCCTTCCCCCTCCTCTCTCACCCTCCTTCTCCCTCTACCTCTCTCTATCCCTCCCATTATCTCTCCTTTCCTTCCCTCACTCCTTCTCCTTTCCTTCCCTCACTCCTTCTCCTTTCCTTCCCTCTCTCCTCCCTCTCCTTTCCTTCCCTCCCTCTCCTTTCCTTCCTTCTCTCCTCTTCCCTCTCCTTTCCTTCCTTCCTTCCCTCCCTACCCCTCCTTCCCTCCCTCCTCCTCCCTCTCTTCTCCTCCCTCTCCTTTCCTTCCCTCCCTCTTCCCTTTCCTTCCTTCCCTCCCTCTCCATCCTTCCCTCCCTCCTCCCTCTCTTCTCCTCCCTCTCCTTTCCTTCCCTCCCTCCTCCTCCCTCCCTTCCTTTCCTTCCCTCCCTCCTCTTCCCTCTCCTTTCCTTCCCTCCCTCCCTCTCCATCCTTCCCTCCCTCCTCCTCCCTCTCCTTTCCTTCCCTCCCTCCTCTTCCCTCTCCTTTCCTTCCCTCCCTCCCTCTCCATCCTTCCCTCCCTCCTCCTCCCTCTCCTTTCCTTCCCTCCCTCTCCATCCTTCCCTCCCTCCTCCTCCCTTCCATCCTTCCCTCCCTCCTCCTCCCTCCTTTCCTTCCCTCCCTCCTCTTCCCTCTCCTTTCCTTCCCTCCCTCCCTCCTCCCTCTCCTTTCCTTCCCTCCCTCTCCATCCTTCCCTCCCTCCTCCTCCCTCCCTTTCCTTCCCTCCCTCTCCATCCTTCCCTCCCTCCTCCTCCCTCTCCATCCTTCCCTCCCTCCTCTTCCCTCTCCTTTCCTTCCCTCCCTCCCTCCTCCCTCTCCTTTCCTTCCCTCCCTCCTCTTCCCCCTCCCTCTC
This sequence comes from Oncorhynchus tshawytscha, assembly GCF_018296145.1. Classification (NCBI taxonomy): domain Eukaryota; kingdom Metazoa; phylum Chordata; class Actinopteri; order Salmoniformes; family Salmonidae; genus Oncorhynchus; species Oncorhynchus tshawytscha. The sequence goes on along the minus strand of NC_056433.1, from coordinate 8,294,824 downwards.
CCTTTCCCTTCCCTCCTCCTCCCTCTCCATTTCCTTCCCTCTCCTTTCCTTCCTCCCTCCCTCCATTTCCTTCCTTCCCTCCCTCTCCATCCTTCCCTCCCTCCTCCTCCCTCTCCTTTCCTTCCCTCCCTGTAGGAGCGTGAGGAGAAGCAGCGTCTCCATCTACAGATCAAGATGCTATGGGAAGATAACCAGCGGCTGCAGGAGGAGTCCCAGAGCTCTGCTGCCAAACTCAAGAAGTTCACAGAGTGGGTTTTCAACACCATCGACATGAACTGAGACAGAAGAGAGAGGGAGACAGAAGAGAGAGGGAGACAGAAGAGAGAGGGAGACAGAAGAGAGACAGACAGAAGACAGAGAGGGAGACAGAAGAGAGAGAGAGACAGAAGAGAGAGAGACAGAAGAGGGAGACAGAAGAGAGACAGAAGAGGAGAGAGACAGAAGAGAGAGAGACAGAAGAGAGAGGGAGACAGAAGAGAGAGAGAGAGACAGAAGAGAGAGGGAGACAGAAGAGAGAGGGAGACAGAAGAGAGAGGGAGACAGAAGAGAGAGGGAGACAGAAGAGAGAGGGAGACAAGAGAGAGGGAGACAGAAGAGAGAGGGAGACAGAAGAGAGAGGGAGACAGAAGAGAGAGAGAGACAGAAGAGAGAGAGAGACAGAAGAGGGAGAGAGACAGAAGAGGGAGAGAGACAGAAGAGGGAGAGAGACAGAAGAGGGAGAGAGACAGAGACAGAAGAGAGGAGGAGAGAGTGAGGTGAGGAAGAGGACTTTTCAACTGGAGGGAGAAGAGGAAGAGAGAGTGAGGAAGAGAGTGAGGAGAGGGAGAAGAGGAAGAGAGAGTGAGGAGAGGGAGAAGAGGAAGAGAGAAAGTGATTGTCCTTGACTCTAGCCAAACAATGGGACCAGTGCCAACCACCCCAAAACCATTTCCCTTTCTCCCTGGAACTCGCTGAAGGACGTATTTCAACCCCCGTGTCTCCTTCTTACCCTCGGTCTTCAGTAAAGTTCCCTTCTCACACTCAGGACCAGAGCCTAGAAGGACAGTGTTGTTGTGTTAAATAATCCTGTCCTCACACACTGGCTGGGGAGGTGTGTATTTGTGATGTGATTTCAGTACTACCCAGAAATACTAGAGCTCAGAAGACTTGAGCGTTGTCTCCTCGTCTCCTCCCACAGCGTCTGAGCTGACTTCACTCTGGGAGTGGTAGGAGGACAAAGAGAGAGTTATGTTTACCCAGACAGCCTGAGTGTCTGTACAGTACGTCTCTTCACCTGAGGCCTCAGAACATAGACCACACTAACTGTAACAGCCCCTGTGGAAACTGGAATCGCTCCTCTCTCCTCCCTCTCTCCTCCCTCTCTCCTCCCTCTCTCATCCCTCTCTCATCCCTCTCCTCTCTCTTCTCTCTTCCCTCTCTCCTCTCTCGTCCCTCTCTCCTCTCTCCTCTCTCGTCCCTCTCACCTCTCTCGTCCCTCTCTCCTCTCTCGTCCCTCTCCCCTATCTCTTCTCTCTCCCCTCTCTCTTCTCTCTCCCCTCTCTCCCCTCTCCCCTCTCTCCCCTCTCTCCTCCCTCTCTTCCCTCTCTCTTCCCTGTCCTCTCTGTACCTCTCGTCCCTCTCTCCTCTCTCGTCCCTCTCCTCTCTTGTCCCTCTCCCCTCTCTTGTCCCTCTCTCCTCCCTCTCTCTTCCCTCTCTCCTCTCTCTTCCCTCTCCTCTCTCTACCTCTCTCTACCTCTCTCGTCCCTCTCTCCTCCCTCTGCTCCTTCTCCATCTCTCCTTCTCTGCTCCCTCTCTCCTTCTCTGCTCCCTCTCTCCTTCTCTCCTCCCTCTCTCCTTCTCTCCTCCTTCTCTCCTCCTCTCCTTCACTCCTCTCCAAACCCTGACTCATCTAATGCTACCTCTGTCTACACTATCCAACTAAACAGGTAGACAGATTGAGGGAATAGACAGACAGCCCTGCCTGCTGATTTCTGTCCAATCACATTCCTCTACACACATACAGATCTTCCTCTTCACCCGTTTCTATTGGACCAACCAAGGAGAGAGAATGAAGAGCCAGCAATCCAGGTACCTACTGGGTTAACTTGGTGTCAATGGAAGCCTGGACATTCTGACCAAGGGATTGTATCTGCTTTGGACCAGGTCATTGAGAAGCATGTGCTTCTAACATCTGAAAGAGAACTTTCCAAGAGTCTGGAAAAATAGATATTTTGTCAGTTGGAGTTTTGTCAACACCCCCTCGCACCATATTGCCCTCCCAACTAGTCTCATTGACCAGTAGTGTGTTACAACCCCCCAAACCAAAAAAATGCCCCCAAACCACACTCTTATGCCCCCAAACCACACTCTTATGCCCCCAAACCACACTCTGGTGCCCCCAAACCACACTCTGGTGCCCCCAAACCACACTCTGCCCCCTCCCAACCACACTCTGCCCCCTCAGAAACATCCGGCATCCTCGATCTCAGAATCCATTGTGTAGGTGCTTGTGACACTTTGAAACTTCGTTCCAGGTTTGTTAAATAACCATGTCATCAACAGCAGAGAGAGATGCTGACATCGGGACTATATTGCTAACAGAACAGTGTTTTAAAAGCAATAAGCAGATATAACATAGCCAGACTTCCTGTTCCGTTTCCAAGAGAAGTTCTGAGGACCAGTAGGTTTGAAACGGACGTTTTACTCCAAAGCAGAGTGATGGAATAGCAACGGGACGTCTTCATCATTTTGGTGTACGGCGCGATGAAGACGAGTACGATGAAGAAGAGAGAGGATTCTTCTCTTTCCCCCCCACCATCTCAAGGAATGTGATTCACTTCTAAATCGTTTTAAATGGGGAAGCATTTTTTTTTGGGGGGGGGGGTTATTTATTTCTTTGTATTATAAAAAAATAATCAATAAATAAGTTGTTCTTATTGCGTACAGTACAACTGAAGTCGTCAGTGTTTAGTTTTCTCTTAGAAAATGTCATTATTTTATTATCTAAATGGCTTTGATTCTTTCCATTCTTGCTTTTAAAGCCTGACATTATGGTTTCTACTAGCTCTGGTCCAGGGCATTAGTCCGTGTTCCTCCACTCCTGTTAGTAGAGAAACATACGCTTACACCCTGGACCAGAGCTAGCTTCCTATATTATTAATATCTCGTTTTGTGGTGCCAGAGCCTGCTGTTGTGTTGCTTACAGTGCCCTCCAGTGGTGAAAAGTGGAAGTGTCACTCAACATAAAATAATCAATGTGCTGCCATGATCCATCCTCTGTGTACTAAAACACCTCTCTGTCTCTATAGTCAGAAACGACAGTCGTTTTATTCAGTTCAACCCCCACAGATAAAGGAATAAAGGATAACTATGTGATTCAATCTGAACCCCTCAACATTGTCAAGCTACTCGAGCTGCAATACAGGTGTCTGAGAACAATAGAGTACAATATATGTTGTTGATGTTGTTGTTGTTGTTTTGGGTGTGAATGAATGGGTTAGATTGCATCTATCTCCGTGTAGTCTGTTTTCTTCATCCACTGATGTGGAGACATGACTTGGATCCTGGCTTGTCTTCTAGCCCAACTCCTATGGTCACAGTTGGCATCATGGCACAAACCGGTCTGACTAAGAAAACACCCGTGTCACTACTAAAATGGACAGCTACCTGGTATAAAACACACACACTTCAACGTGTCGAGTTTCTTTTGACGCTGTTGCTAGGCTGTAGTATGATAATAAATGTCTTTCCACCTCCGTAGAGACACTGTTACAGACAGACAGACACTGGGGAGGGAAACACTTAGTCATCACTCAGGTGTGTGTGTGTGTGTCCCTTTTGCTGTGTGTGTGTCCCTTGTGCTGTGTGTGTGTGTGTGTGTGTCCCTTGTGCTGTGTGTGTGTGTGTGTGTGTGTCCCTTGTGCTGTGTGTGTGTGTCCCTTGTGCTGTGTGTGTGTGTCCCTTGTGCTGTGTGTGTGTGTGTGTGTGTGTCCCTTGTGCTGTGTGTGTGTCCCTTGTGCTGTGTGTGTGTGTGTGTCCCTTGTGCTGTGTGTGTCCCTTGTGCTGTGTGTGTGTGTCCCTTGTGCTGTGTGTGTGTGTGTGTGTGTGTGTGTGTGTCCCTTTTGCTGTGTGTGTGTCCCTTGTGCTGTGTGTGTGTCCCTTGTGCTGTGTGTGTGTCCCTTGTGCTGTGTGTGTGTCCCTTGTGCTGTGTGTGTGTGTGTCCCTTGTGCTGTGTGTGTGTGTGTGTCCCTTGTGCTGTGTGTGTGTGTGTGTGTCCCTTGTGCTGTGTGTGTGTGTGTGTGTCCCTTTTGCTGTGTGTGTGTCCCTTGTGCTGTGTGTGTGTGTGTGTCCCTTGTGCTGTGTGTGTGTGTGTGTGTCCTTGTGCTGTGTGTGTGTGTGTGTGTCCCTTGTGCTGTGTGTGTGTGTGTCCTTGTGCTGTGTGTGTCCCTTGTGCTGTGTGTGTGTGTGTGTCCCTTGTGCTGTGTGTGTGTGTCCCTTGTGCTGTGTGTGTGTGTCCCTTGTGCTGTGTGTGTGTGTGTCCCTTGTGCTGTGTGTGTGTGTGTGTGTCCCTTGTGCTGTGTGTGTGTGTGTGTGTCCCTTGTGTGTGTGTGTGTGTGTGTGTCCCTTTTGCTGTGTGTGTGTGTGTCCCTTGTGCTGTGTGTGTGTGTCCCTTGTACTGTGTGTGTGTGTGTGTCCCTTGTGCTGTGTGTGTCCCTTGTGCTGTGTGTGTGTGTGTGTGTGTGTGTCCCTTGTGTCAGTGTGTGTGATGGGTATTGCAGTCCCTTGTACTGTGTGTGTGTGTGTGTCCCTTGTGCTGTGTGTGTCCCTTGTGCTGTGTGTGTGTGTGTGTGTCCCTTGTGCTGTGTGTGTGTGTGTCCCTTGTGCTGTGTGTGTGTGTGTGTCCCTTGTGCTGTGTGTGTGTGTGTGTGTCCCTTGTGCTGTGTGTGTGTGTCCCTTGTGCTGTGTGTGTGTGTGTCCCTTGTGCTGTGTGTGTGTGTGTGTGTGTCCCTTGTGCTGTGTGTGTGTGTGTGTCCCTTTTGCTGTGTGTGTGTGTGTGTCCTTTTGCTGTGTGTGTGTGTCCCTTGTACTGTGTGTGTGTGTGTGTCCCTTGTGCTGTGTGTGTCCCTTGTGCTGTGTGTGTGTGTGTGTGTCCCTTGTGTCAGTGTGTGTGATGGGTATTGCTAAATAACTATGTTGGGGTGAGGGGGTCTCTGACCTCTGTTGGGGTGAGGGGGTCTCTGACCTCTGTTGGGGTGAGGGGGTCTCTGACCTCTGTTGGGGTGAGGGGTCTCTGACCTGTTGGGGTGAGGGGGTCTTTTTAACCTCTGTTGGGGTGAGGGGTCTCTGACCTCTCTTTGGGTGGGGAGTCTCTGACCTTTAACCTCTGTTTGGTTGAGGGGTTTCTGACCCCTTTGGGGTGAGGGGGTCTCTGACCTCTGTTGGGGTGAGGGGGTCTCCCTTCTTGTAAATATTCCCCCAGGGATTACACCCCAGTACTCGTCAAAACCTAATCAGTCACCAGAAGCCCACGTGTTCAGTCAGCATGTAGCCTGAGCTAGAGAGTTCCAGAACTATGAAGTGGGTGTCTGTCTGTCTCTCTCCCTCATCTGTCTGTCTCTCTCCCTCATCTGTCTGTCTGTCTCCCTCGTCTGTCTGTCTCCCTCGTCTGTCTGTCTCCCTCGTCTGTCTGTCTGTCTGTCTCCCTCGTCTGTCTGTCTCCCTCGTCTGTCTGTCTCCCTCGTCTGTCTGTCTGTCTGTCTGTCTGTCTGTCTCCCTCGTCTGTCTGTCTCCCTCGTCTGTCTCCCTCGTCTGTCTGTCTCCCTCGTCTGTCTGTCTCCCTCGTCTGTCTGTCTCCCTCGTCTGTCTGTCTCCCTCGTCTGTCTGTCTCCCTCGTCTGTCTGTCTCCCTCGTCTGTCTGTCTCCCTCGTCTGTCTGTCTGTCTGTCTCCCTCGTCTGTCTGTCTCCCTCGTCTGTCTGTCTGTCTGTCTCCCTCGTCTGTCTGTCTCCCTCGTCTGTCTGTCTGTCTCCCTCGTCTGTCTGTCTCCCTCGTCTGTCTGTCTCCCTCGTCTGTCTGTCTGTCTGTCTCCCTCGTCTGTCTGTCTCCCTCGTCTGTCTGTCTCCCTCGTCTGTCTGTCTGTCTGTCTGTCTGTCTGTCTGTCTGTCTGTCTGTCTCTCCCTCGTCTGTCTGTCTCCCTCGTCTGTCTGTCTCCCTCGTCTGTCTGTCTGTCAGACAGACAGACAGACAGACAGACAGGGAGACAGACGAGGGAGACAGACAGACAGACAGACAGTCTGTCTGTCTCCCTCGTCTGTCTGTCTGTCTGTCTGTCTGTCTGTCTGTCTGTCTGTCGAGGCGTGTCTTGGTTCTGTTGTAAGAATCATCCAACCCACCTCATCCCTTCCCTCACAGTACCAGTGACTGGCGAAGAACATTAGTCCATATTGAAATGAGATGTTATTTCTAGATTTTATTGCCATAGTTTTGTACTCACAAACTATCACGTAGGGCAGAGGGGTCGGAGTTTTGAGTTCCGTGTTCTCGTGCACACAGACAAACAGTCGCGCTCACACACACACACACACACACACACACACACACACTCTCGCCTTGATACAGTACCAGGCTCATTCCTCCATTCTGAATATTCTGTCACGTTACTCTTCACTTTTTCATTTTTCTTTTGCTGTTCTGTTGTTCCTTCTGTTCTGTTGTTCCTTCTGTTCTGTTGTTCCTTCTGTTCTGTTGTTCCTTCTGTTCTGTTGTTCCTTATGTCGGGTTCTGTTGTTCCTTCTGTTCTGTTGTTCCTTCTGTTCTGTTGTTCCTTCTGTTCTGTTGTTCCTTATGTTGGGTTCTGTTGTTCCTTCTGTTCTGTTGTTCCTTATGTTGGGTTCTGTTGTTCCTTCTGTTCTGTTGTTCCTTCTGTTCTGTTGTTCCTTCTGTTCTGTTGTTCCTTCTGTTCTGTTGTTCCTTATGTTGGGTTCTGTTGTTCCTTCTGTTCTGTTGTTCCTTATGTTGGGTTCTGTTGTTCCTTCTGTTCTGTTGTTCCTTCTGTTCTGTTGTTCCTTATTTTGGGTTCTGTTGTTCCTTCTGTTCTGTTGTTCCTTCTGTTCTGTTGTTCCTTCTGTTCTGTTGTTCCTTCTGTTCTGTTGTTCCTTCTGTTCTGTTGTTCCTTCTGTTCTGTTGTTCCTTCTGTTCTGTTGTTCCTTCTGTTCTGTTCTGTTCCTTCTGTTCTGTTCTGTTCCTTCTGTTCTGTTGTTCCTTCTGTTCTGTTGTTCCTTATGTTCTGTTGTTCCTTATGTTCTGTTCTGTTCTGTTCCTTATGTTCTGTTCTGTTCCTTCTGTTCTGTTCTGTTCCTTATGTTCTGTTGTTCCTTCTGTTCTGTTGTTCCTTATGTTCTGTTGTTCCTTATGTTCTGTTGTTCCTTATGTTCTGTTGTTCCTTCTGTTCTGTTCTGTTCCTTCTGTTCTGTTGTTCCTTCTGTTCTGTTGTTCCTTCTGTTCTGTTGTTCCTTCTGTTCTGTTGTTCCTTATTTTGGGTTCTGTTGTTCCTTCTGTTCTGTTGTTCCTTCTGTTCTGTTGTTCCTTCTGTTCTGTTGTTCCTTCTGTTCTGTTGTTCCTTCTGTTCTGTTCTGTTCCTTATGTTCTGTTCTGTTCCTTATGTTGGGTTCTGTTGTCCTTCTGTTCTGTTCTGTTCCTTCTATTCTGTTAAGACATTTAGAAAACAAGACCAATAAATTCTGGGAGTGTGAATGTAACATATTGTTTTGTAATTATATCCGTAGTCTCCAAATGTTTTTTAAAAAGGGATCTTTTTTTTCAGACTGTTTTGTACAAATGATTGTTGCGACTGAATTGTATCAAATGTGTATGAAAACCACTCCTGTATGTATGTTATCTAAATGTACTTTATTTCTCTCTGATTACATCCCAAATGGCACCCTATCCCCTTATCTCTAGTGCACTACTTGTTAAAAGTAGTGCACTAGATAGGGAATAGGGTGCCATTTTGGTACGTGTCCTTATTGTTGCTGGTACTGTCGTATTGCAGTGTCTTAAGTAGGGGTTTATGGGGGGGGGGACAGTTCTGTTGGAAACAAATTACCACAAAGAAATCAAACCGTTTTGTATTGAATGCACATATAAAAAAAATGACATGGTTACTAATGAACAAAGTTTACATCCCATGTTTGTAAAATGTAGAGGTGTATAAAAGAGACATTTTCAGTGGTCATCACACGATTAAAGTTTTTTTTGAATTAAAATACTTCATTTGAGCCTCAGTTTTCTGTTGTAGTGTGGGAGGAGAGAGACTGCTTTTGTTTTGCTGCTTGGGTGTGTGTGTGTGTGTGTGTGTGTGTGTGTGTGTGTGTGTGTGTGTGTGTGTGTGTGTGTGTGTGTGTGTGTGTGTGTGTGTGTGTGTGTGTGGGTGTACTGGTCCAACAGATGTATTTATCTGCCAATAGATTAAAGGCATCCAGAAGTGTTTCACTTTCCTTTGTGAATTAAGCGAGAGCTCTATTTTCTATTTCGAGTGACTGTTCTGTTGTTTTGCGGCTGCCTCCTTCTCCCTCTCCTCCTCTCTCTCCCTCTCCTTCTCTCTCTCCTCCTCTCTCTCCCTCTCCTTCTCTCTCCTCTTTCACCCTCTCCTTCTTCCTCTCCTTCTCTCTCTCCTTCTCCCTCCTCCTCTCTCTCCCTCTCCTTCTCTCTCTCCTCTCTCTCCCTCTCCTTCTCTCTCCTCTCTCTCTCCTTCTCTCTCCTTCTCCCTCCTCTCTCTCCCTCTCCTCTCTCCTCTTTCCTCTCTCCTTCTCCCTCTCCTTCTTACTCTCCTCTCTCTCCTTCTTCCCCTCTCTCTCCTTCTTCCTCTCCTTCTCTCTCTCCCTCTCTCTCCTTCTTCCTCTCCTTCTCTCTCTCTCTCTCTCCTCTCTCTCCTCTCCTTCTTCCTCTCCTTCTCCCTCTCTCTCCCTCTCTCTCTCCTTCTTCCTCTCCTTCTCTTTCTCCTCTCCCTCCTTCTCCCTCTCATTCTCTCTCAACTTCTCCCTCTCTCTCCTTCTCCCTCTCCTTCTCTCTCTACTTCTCCCTCTCTCTCCTTCTCCCTCTACTTCTCCCTCTCTCTCCTTCTCCCTCTCCTTCTCGCTCTACTTCTCCTTCTCCCTCTCCTTCTCTCTCTACTTCTCCCTCTCCTTCTCTCTCCTCTTTCTCTCTACACTCACACCCAGCTCAGTTTCATGAGTATCTGTTTGGCTGGCTGCTAGATAATTGCAGTTTGCAGTGAGTAATCAGAGCAACAAAGAGGAGACAAGAGGGAGGGAGAGAAAAGGGCAGAAGGATGGGAGGGGAGAGAGGAAGGGAGGGGATAGAGAGGGACGGGAGAGGAAGGGAGGGGATAGAGAGGGACGGGAGGGGATAGAGGGGACGGGAGAGGAGAGAGGAGAGGGAGAGGAAGAGGGGATAGAGAGGGACGGGAGAGGAGAGAGGAAGGGAGGGGATAGAGAGAGGAAGGAGAGGAGAGAGGGGGACGGAAGAGGAGAGAGGGGGACGGAAGAGGAGAGAGGGACGGAGAGGAGAGGGGACGGGAGAGGAGAGAGGAGAGAAGGACGGGACGGAGAGGAGAGGGGGACGGGACGGAAGGAGAGAGGAGAGGGACGGGAGAGGAGAGAAGGAGGGAGGGAGAGGAGAGAAGGACGGGACGGGAGAGGAGAGAAGGACGGGACGGAGGAGAGAGGGAGAGAAGGACGGGACGGGGGAGAGGAGAGAAGGGACGGGACGGGAGAGGAGGGAGAGGAGAGGGAAGGGGGGGACGGGAGGAAGGGAGAGGAGAGAGGGACGGGAAGGGAGAGAGGGGGAGAGAGGGAGAGGAGAGAAGGACGGGAGAGGAGAGAAGGACGGGACGGGAGAGGAGAGGGGACGGGAGGGGATAGGAGGGAGAGGAGAGGGAGAGGGAGAGAGAGAGGGACGGGAAGGGAGAGGAGAGAGAGGGAAGGGAGAGGGAGAGGGAGAGGAGAGAGGAAGGGAGGGAGAGGAGAGGAGAGAGGAAGGGAGAGGAGAGAGGAAGGGAGAGGAGAGAAGGACAGGAGAGAAGGACGGGAGAGGGAGAGGAGAGGGAGAGGAGAGAAGGACGGGACGGGAGAGGAGAGAAGGACGGGACGGGAGAGGAGAGAAGGACGGGACGGGAGAGGAGAGAAGGACGGGAGGAGAGAGAGAGAAGGACGGGACGGGAGAAGAGAGAGGAAGGGAGGGGATAGAGAGAGGAAGGGAGAGGAGAGAGGAAGAGAGAGGAGAGAGGGGAGGGAGAGGAGAGAGGGGGACGGGAGAGGAGAGAGGGACGGGAGGGGAGAGAGGGACGGGAGGGAGAGAGGGACGGGAGGGGAGAGAGGGACGGGAGGGGAGAGAGGGACGGGAGGGGAGAGAGGGAGGGAGGGGGAGGGAGAGGAGAGAGGGACGGGAGAGGAGAGAAGGACGGGACGGGAGAGGAGAGAAGGACGGGACGGGAGAGGAGAGAAGGACGGGACGGGACGGGAGAGGAGAGAGGGACGGGAGAGGAGAGAAGGAGGGACGGGAGGGGAGGAGGGACGGGAGGGGAGAGAGGGGACGGGAGAGGGAGAGAGGGACGGGAGGGGGAGAGAGGGAAGGGAGGGGAGAGGAGGGAGAGGGAGAGGGGGAGAGGAGAGAGGGACGGATAGAGGAGAGAGGGAGGGAGGGATAGAGGGATAGGAAGGGACGGGACGGGGGAGGGGATAGAGGGAGAGGAAGGGAGGGGATAGAGGGAGAGGAAGGGAGGGGAGAGGGAGGAAGGGAGGGGGGATAGAGAGAGGGTGGGTGGAGGGACGAGAGGGAGGGGACGGGAGAGGAGAGAGGAAGGGAGGGGATAGAGAGGGGGGGAGGGACGAGAGGGAGGGATGGGGAGAGGAAGGGAGGGGATAGAGGGAGGGAGGGAGGGGATAGAGGAGAGGGGGAGGGACAGGAGAGGAGAGGAAGGGAGGGGATAGAGGGGGTGGAGGGAAGGGAGGGGATAGAGGGAGGGGGGAGGAGGGAAGGAAGGGGGGGATAGAGAGAGGGGGGTGGAGGGACAGGAGAGGAGAGAGGAAGGGAGGTGATAGAGGGGGGGTGGAGGGAAGGGAGGGATGGGATAGGAAGGGAGGGGGTGGAGGGAGGGAGGGGATAGAGAGAGGGGTGGAGGGACAGAGAGGGAGGGAGGGAGAGAGAAGGGTGGGGATAGAGAAGGGAAGGGATAGAGAGGGGGGGAGGGAAGGGAGGGGATAGAGAGAGGGGGTGGAGGGAAGGGGAGGGACGGGAGAGGAAGGGAGGGGATAGAGAGGGAGGGGAGAGAGGAAGGGAGGGGATAGAGAGAGAGGGTGGAGGGACAGGAGAGGAGAGAGGAAGGGAGGGGATAGAGAGGGTGGTACGATACAACATACAATACTTGTAATGACTTGCTTAAACCGAAGTGAAGCACCGACGTCAATCTGTTCATTTTAGCCTGATCTGCAAGTGATGACTGTAGAGTCTCTACACCACAACATCCTCCATCTTGGATCGGTTTCCCCAGCAACTATCTGAAATCCACCTGGGGCTGAGTCACTGGTGGAGCGATGTTTTTGGAATGATTAAGATGTTTGGCGGCAAAATTAATATGCGTCAAAAACTAAAACATTTCTTTCATTTTTACTGGTGATCAGCAGTCAAGAAAGCTTAGAATATATTTTTTTAAATTTGCTACAAAACGTATTTTTTATAAATGACTGCAGGAAGAGTAGGCGACCTAACCTCCTTAACTCTTGGTCCTTGAGGTGAGGCTTGTGTTCCTCCTCAGCACTAACAGGGCCAGCCGGGATCAGTAGTCTGTGATGGTGGGTTGAGCTGTGATCAGATGAGGTGTATCAGCACCAAACTCACACCTACTGGGTTCTTCACTGATGGCTATGGGGGTTCTTCACTGATGGCTATGGGGGTTCTTCACTGATGGCTTCATGGGGGTTCTTTACTGATGGCTATGGGAGTTCTTCACTGATGGCTATAGGGGTTCTTCACTGATGGCTTCACTGATGGGGGGTTCTTCACTGATGGCTATGGGGTTCTTCACTGATGGCTTCACTGATGGGTTCTTCACTGATGGCTATAGGGGTTCTTCACTGATGGCTATAGGGGTTCTTCACTGATGGCTATAGGGGTTCTTCTTCACTGATGGCTATAGGGGGGGTTCTTCACTGATGGCTATAGGGGTTCTTCACTGATGGCTATAGGGGTTCTTCACTGATGGCTATAGGGGTTCTCCACTGATGGCTATGGGGGTTCTTCACTGATGGCTATGGGGTTCTTCACTGATGGCTATGGGGGTTCTTCACTGATGGCTATGGGGGTTCTTCACTGATGGCTATGGGGTTCTTCACTGATGGCTATAGGGGTTCTTCACTGATGGCTATGGGGGTTCTTCACTGATGGCTATCGGGTTCTTCACTGGGCTTGGGTTCCACTGATGGCTATGGGGTTCTGATGGCTATAACACTGATGGCTAGGGGTTCTCCACTGATCTATGGGGTTCTCCACTGATGGCTATTTTCTGCCTGATGGCTATGGGGGTTCTCCACTGATGGCTATGGGGTTCTCCACTGATGGCTATGGGTTCTTCACTGATGGCTATGGGGTTCTTCACTGATGGCTATGGGGTTCTTCACTGTGGCTATGGGGTTCTTCACTGATGGCTATGTGGGTTCTTCACTGATGGCTATGGTGTGTCTTCACAGTGGTGTGTGTTCTTCACAGTGTGTGTGTGGGGTTCTTCACAGTGTGTGTGTGTGTTCTTCACAGT
>NC_056433.1:8254539-8279539 GCF_018296145.1 Oncorhynchus tshawytscha | reverse complement strand
AGTGCATGTATTGACTCGTGTGGTTATTGACGACCATTTTTGCCATCAATTTGCTGAAACGACGACAGAGAGGAGACTGAGCAGCGCCCCGATGCCTCAGTAAGGACCTCCATGATATTATAGAACACAGAGTGGACAAAACATGAGTTACTATAGAAACAGTGAGAGCACCTTCCTAATATTGAGTTGCACCCCCTTTCTGCCCTCAGAATGGCCTCAATTCGTCGGGGCATCGACTCTACAAGATGACTCTGTGTTGACTCCAATTGCTTCCCACAGTTGTGTCAAGTTGGCTGGATGTTCTTTGGGTGGTGGACCATTCTGGATACACACAGGAAACTGTCGAGTGTGGAAAAACTCAAGTAGCGTTGCAGTTCTTGACACAAACCCGGTGCACTTGGCACCTACTACCCTACCCTGTTAAGAGGCACTTCAATATTTAGTCTTGCCCCATTCACCCTCTGAATGGAACACATGCAGACACAGTCCATGTCTCAAATTGTCTCAAGGCTTAAAAATCCTTCTTTAACCCGTCTCCTCCCCTTCATCTACTTAAAAATCCTTCTTTAACCCGTCTCCTCCCCTTCATCTACTTAAAAATCCTTCTTTAACCCGTCTCCTCCCCATTCATCTACTTAAAAATCCTTCTTTAACCCGTCTCCTCCCCTTCAACCCTTCTTTAACCCGTCTCCTCCCCTTCATCTACTTAAAAATCCTTCTTTAACCCGTCTCCTCCCCTTCATCTACTTAAAAATCCTTCTTTAACCCTCCTCCCCTTCATCTACTTAAAAATCCTTCTTTAACCCGTCTCTCATCTACTTAAAAATCCTTCTTTAACCCGTCCCCCCCTTCATCTACTTAAAAATCCTTCTTTAACCCGTCTCCTCCCCTTCATCTACTTAAAAAACCCGTCCTTCTTTAACCCGTCTCCTCCCCTTCATCTACTTAAAAATCCTTCTTTAACCCGTCTCCTCCCCTTCATCTACTTAAAAATCCTTCTTTAACCCGTCTCCTCCCCTTCATCTACTTAAAAATCCTTCTTTAACCCGTCTCCTCCCCTTCATCTACTTAAAAATCCTTCTTTAACCCGTCTCCTCCCCTTCATCTACTTAAAAATCCTTCTTTAACCCGTCTCCTCCCCTTCATCTACGCTGATTGAAGTGGATTTAACGAGTGACATCATCAAGGGATCAGAGCTTTCACCTGGTCAGTCTATGTTTTACCTGTCTGTCATGGGTTTTCTCTTTACAATCTGTGTCCATTGATACTTTGTTAGATTAAGGACCATTTGCAATAGAACAGTGAGCGTAATGTGTTGTTGTTGGGACATCAGTCCAACTGTGTTAGAACCAAGTCTCTGTGTGTATCTCTCTGAATCCGATTGTTTTGTGCCTGGAGACAATTGTGTAATTTTCACACACAGGTACACACATACATACACATACACACACACACACACACACTGGTACACATATACACACACAGGTACACATATACACACACACACACACACAGGTACACACACACATAGGTACACACACACACACACAGGTACACATACACACACACAGGTACACACACACACACACACATGTACACACACACACACATGTACACACACAGGTACACACACACACACACACACACACACACACACACACACACAGGTACACATACACACACAGGTACACACACACAGGTACACAGGTACACACACACACACACATGTACACACACACGCACACACACAGGTACACACACAGGTACACACACACACACACACAGGTACACACACACAGGTACACATACACACACAGGTACACATACACACACACACACGCACACATGTACACACACACACACACACAGCTGTTTCTCTGCCCCTTGTTCCACCCCTCCAGTTTCCTCTGACAGTCCAGCCTTGCATCATCTCTCTCATCGCTCTATCTAACGAAAACTTCTCACCAGACAAACTTTATCTCCAGCACCTCTGGGTGTGGTAGGGCAGCACCTCTGGGTGTGTGGCAGGGCAGGACCTCTGGGTGTGTGGCAGGGCAGCACCTCTGGGCGTGTGGCAGGGCAGCACCTCTGGGCGTGTGGCAGGGCAGCACCTCTGGGCGTGTGGCAGGGCAGCACCTCTGGGCGTGTGGCAGGGCAGCACCTCTGGGCGTGTGGCAGGGCAGCACCTCTGGGCGTGTGGTAGGGCAGCACCTCTGGGCGTGTGGTAGGGCAGCACCTCTGGGCGTGGGGTAGGCCAGCACCTCTGGGCGTGTGGTAGGCCAGCACCTCTGGGCGTGGGGTAGGCCAGCACCTCTGGGTGTGTGGTAGGGCAGCACCTCTGGGTGTGTGGTAGGGCAGCACCTCTGGGTGTGTGGTAGGGCAGCACCTCTGGGTGTGTGGTAGGGCAGCACCTCTGTGTGTGTGGTAGGGCAGCACCTCTGTGTGTGTGGTAGGGCAGAACCTCTGTGTGTGGCAGGACAGCAGGGTAGCTCCTCTGGGTGTGTGGCAGGAACATGCTATAGATGAGGTCAGAGCTCAGTGTCTGTACAGTAAACATGCTATAGATGAGGTCAGAGCTCAGTGGCTGTACAGCAACATGCTATAGATGAGGCCAGAGCTCAGTGGCTGTACAGCAACATGCTATAGATGAGGTCAGAGCTCAGTGGCTGTACAGCAACATGCTATAGATGAGGCCAGAGCTCAGTGGCTGTACAGCAACATGCTATAGATGAGGTCAGAGCTCAGTGTCTGTACAGCAACATGCTATAGATGAGGTCAGAGCTCAGTGGCTGTACAGCAACATGCTGTAGATGGGGTCAGAGCTCAGTGGCTGTACAGTAACATGCTGTAGATGAGGTCAGAGCTCAGTGTCTGTACAGGAACACACATTCTACATTGTAGAATAATAGTGAAGACATCAAAACTATGAAATAACACATATGGAATAATGTAATAAACAAATAAATATATCATTTAGATTCTTCAAATAGCCACCCGTTGTGCCTTGTTAGAAGTGAATTTGTTGAATTTCTTTCATACTTAATCCTGGTGGATAAAATATAAATACACTGCTCAAAAAAATAAAGTGAACACTAAAATAACACATCCTAGATCTGAATGAATGAAATATTCTTATTAAATACTTTTTTCTTTACATAGTTGAATGTGCTGACAACAAAATCACACAAAAATGATCAATGGAAATCAAATTGATCACCCCATGGAGGTTTGGATTTGGAGTCACACTCAAAATTACAGTGGAAAACCACACTACAGGCTGATCCAACTTTGATGTAATGTCCTTAAAACAAGTCAAAATGAGGCTCAGTAGTGTGTGTGGCCTCCACGTGCCTGTATGATCTCCCTACAACGCCTGAGCATGCTCCTGATGAGGTGGCGGATGGTCTCCTGAGGGATCTCCTCCCAGACCTGGACTAAAGCATCCGCCAACCCCTGGACAGTCTGTGGTGCAACGTGGCGTTGGTGGATGGAGCGAGACATGATGTCCCAGATGTGCTCAATTGGATTCAGGTCTGGGGAACGGGCGGGCCAGTCGATAGCATCAATGCCTTCCTCTTGCAGGAACTGCTGACACACTCCAGCCACATGAGGTCTAGCATTGTCTTGCATTAAGGAGGAACCCAGGGCCAACCGCACCAGCATATGGTCTCACAAGGGGTCTGAGGATCTCATCTCGGTACCTAATGGCAGTCAGGCTACCTCTGGCGAGCACATGGAGGGCTGTGCGGCCCCCCAAAGAAATGCCACCCCACACCATGACTGACCCACCGCCAAACCGGTCATGCTGGAGGATGTTGCAGGCAGCAGAACATTCTCCACTGCGTCTCCAGACTCTGTCATTGCTGTCACGTGCTCAGTATGAATCTGCTTTCATCTGTGAAGAGCACAGGGCGCCAGTGGCGAATTTGCCAATCTTTGTGTTCTCTGGAAAATGCCAAACGTCCTGCACGGTGTTGGGCTGTAAGCACAACCCCCACCTGTGGACGTCGGGCCCTCATACCACCCTCATGGAGTCTGTTTCTGACCGTTTGAGCAGACACATGCACATTTGTGGCCTGCTGGAGGTCATTTTGCAGGGCTCTGGCAGTGCTCCTCCTGCTCCTCCTTGCACAAAGGCAGAGGTAGCTGTCCTGCTGCTGGGTTGTTGTTACGTTCCCCAGATTATGTGTTGTAGTTTGTGTATTTGCATGTGTTTATTTCAGGAAATGGCTTCCTGAAATCCCTCAAGCAGCTGATTGGTCGACTCCAGGGCTAATTGGAGAGCTGACCCCGCCCCCTCGTCAAGACACAGCTGTCTCCAATTCCCCATTCCTTCAGAAGCTATATAAAAGCCAGTGTTCTGTTCAGGAGATTTTTTTTTTTTTCTTTTTGTAGAGGATTTTGCTGGAGGTAGATTTGTTAGAGATTTGTTAGAGATTTGTTAGAGATTTGTTAGAGATTTGTTAGAGATTTGTTAGAGATTTGTTAGAGATTTGTTAGAGATTTGTTAGAGATCTTTTTGGAGGTAGAGATTTTGCTGGAGGTAGGGATTGCTGAGATTGATTGTGATAGAGGTTGATTTTGCTGGGAGTACATTGCTGGAAAGTGGTATGTTCTGTGAGTGAGTTTGTTGCTCAGATAGAACTTATTTGACATCCTTTTGTTTCTTAGTTTGTTTAAAATTGTTTAATATTCTGTTTCATTTGTTCCCAGGGGGAAGGGGAAGGCACCTAGGGAGTGCTTAGGCAAGAGGCCCGCCCATACATATACCCGTAGCATATTCGCTGTCTAGACACACTAGGTAAGACCTGGGCAGGACCACCCATTGTATTTTGGTTAGGGCACCAGGTGGTGCTAAATTAGGTAAGTAGTGGGTAGGCAGGTAAGATAGGAGAGGGGGCTTTGAGATTTACTTTCTTTGCTTTGGTTCCGTCCAGCCCCTTTTCCCCATATTACCGTGTAAAGGAATAAAGTCCTTGTAAACGGTATCACATTCTGCCTGTTGTCATTCTTACTTGCACCTACAGTCCATACCTTTTTCGCTTCACGGAGAGTTTAGTTGTAGCAGGGTGTTGCGTTCCCTCTTCATAGAGGCGTGCGTAACAGTTGTTGCCCTCCTTATGGCCTCCTCCACATCTCCTGATGTACTGGCCTGTCTCCTGGTAGCGCCTCCATGCTCTGGACACTACGCTGACAGACACAGCAAACCTTATTGCCACAGCTCGCATTGATGTGCCATCCTGGATGAGCTGCACTACCTGAGCCACTTGTGTGGGTTGTAGACTCTGTCTCATGCTACCACTAGAGTGAAAGCACCGCCAGCATTCAAAAGTGACCAAAACATCAGCCAGGAAGCATAGGAACTGAGAAGTAGTCTTTGGTCACCACCTGCAGAACCACTCCTTTATTGGGGGTGTCTTGCTAATTGCCTATAATTTCCACCTGTTGTCTATTCCATTTGCACAACAGCATGTGAAATTTATTGTCAATCAGTGTTGCTTCCTAAGTGGACAATTTGATTTCACAGAAGTGTGATTGACTTGGAATTACATTGTGTTGTTTAAGTGTTCCCTTTATTTTTTTGAGCAGTGTACTACTGTATATAAATTATTATTATAATATATATGTATATAAATAAATTCCAGTCATACTTTATCAAAGGCTTGATAAAAATCTACTATGAAAACCAGGCTTAGTTTCTTAGTTGTTTCATATTGTTTTATTATTTTAAGTAGACTTAGTTGTCGTATATTGTCTCCAATGTATTGTCAGTGTAAAACAAAAAAACCTGTCTGATCAGGATGAACAATACTTGCTAAAACCTTTTTAATTCTATGCATTTTTTATTAATTTTTTTGCATCACAACATTGACGTATTAGAGGCCTACAGTTGTTAAATGGGATCTTTATATTTACCATCTGGATCTTGTTTTCGTAATAGTGACATCAGACCTTCTTGCTGAGTACCTGACAGACTATCATTTGTGTAATAAAACATGCTAATGATGGCTCTCTGAGTACATAGAATAAGGTTTGATATTCAGTTAAAGTCAGAAGTTTACATACACTTAGGTTGGAGTCATTAAAACTAGTTTTTCAACCTCTCCACAAATTTCTTGTTAACAAACTATAGTTTTGGCAAGTCGGTTAGGACATCTACTTTAATTTGACACAAGTAATTTCTCCAACAATTGTTTACATACAGATTACATCACTTATAAATGATTGTAAGTGAATTATAGGTGAAATAATCTGTATCACAATTCCAGTGGGTCAGAAGTTCACATACATTAAGTTGACTGTGCCTTTAAACAGCTTGGAAAATTCTAGAAAATGATGTCATGGCTTTAGAAGCTTCTGATAGGCTATTTGACATCATTTGAGTCAATTGGAGGTGTACCTGTGGATGTATTTCAAGGCCTACCTTCAAACTCAGTGCCTCTTTGCTAGACATCATGGGAAAATCAAAAGAAATCACCCCAAAGAATTGTAGACCTCCACAAGTCTGATTCATCCTTGGGAGCAATTTCCAAATGCCTGAAGGTACCACATTCATCTGTACAAACAATAGTACGCAAGTATAAACACCATGGGACCACGCAGCCGTCATACCGCTCTGGAAGGAGACACATTCTGTCTCCTAGAGATGAACGTACTTTGGTGCGAAAAGTGCAAATCAATCCCAGAACAACAGCAAAGGACCTTGTGAAGATGCTGGAGGAAACAGGTACAAAAGTATCTATATTCACACTAAAACGAGTCATATATCGACACAACCTGAAACGCCACTCAGCAAGGAAGAAGCCACTGCTCCAAATCCGCCATAAAAAAAGCCAGACTACGGTCTGCAACTGCACATTGGGGCAAAGATCGTACTTTTTGGAGAAATGACCTCTGGTCTGATGAAACAAAAATAGAACTGTTTGGCCATAATGACCATCTTCATGTTTGGAGGAAAAAGGGGGTGGCAGCATCATGTTGTGGGGGTGCTTTGCTGCAGGAGGGACTGGTGCACTTCACAAAATAGATGGCATCATGAGGCAGGACAATTATGTGGATATATTGAAGCAACATCTCAAGACATCAATCGGGAAGCTAAAGCTTGGTCGCAAATGGGTCTTCCAAATGGACAATGACCCTAAGCATACTTCCTAAGTTGTGGCAACATGGCTTAAGGACAACAAAGTCAAGGTATTCGAGTGGCCATCACAAAGCCCTGACCTCAATCCCATAGAAAATTTGTGGGCAGAATTGAATTGAAAAAGCGTGTGCGAGCAAGGATGCCTACAAACCTGACTCAGTTACACCAGCTCTGTCAGGAGGAATGGGCCAAAATTCACCCAACTTATTGTGGGAAACTTGTGGAAGGCTACCCAAAACGTTTGACCCAAGTTAAACAATTTAAAGGCAATGCTACCAAATACTAATTGAGTGAATGTAAACTTCTGACCCACTGGGAATGTGATGAAATAAATGAAAGCTGTAATAATTCATTCTCTCTACTATTATTCTGACATTTCACCTTCTTATAATAAAGTGGTGATCCTAACTGACCTAAGACTCTTTTAGCCATGTAAAGAGTGATCATCTATTCTTATATTCTGCTAAGATGTTACAATTATGACTATATATACACTTATTTCACTTCTTACCATAATTATTTTCAGTCTAAACTTGCTTGTAAAAAGGACGACATAACTATCAATATGTGGTATTGTGTGTAGTTTGATGAGGACATTTTTTAAAAATTTAATTCATTTTAGAACGAGGCTGTAACGTAACAAAATGTGTAAAAAGTAAAGGGGTCTGAATATTTTATCGAACTGTATATTTAACCTTTTGTTTTAGGTTATTGTCCTGCTGAAAAGTTTAATTCTATTTATTTATTTTTATCCTGAAACTCACCAGTCCTTAACAATGACAAGCATACCCATAACATGATGCAGCTATGCTTGAAAATATAGGTTTTTATTTTGTGTTTGCCCCAAACATAACTATTATTCAGGACAAAAAGGGAATTGCTTTTCCCACATTGCCTTGTTGTTCTTGTTTTTCTGAGGAGTGTGGAATGCAGAAGTGTTGAATGCACCGAGCTGTCTGTTTAAAAAACTGGCACACAGTTCGGACACCCATGCATATTGTACCCCACAAGACATGCCACCAGAGGTCTCTTCACAGTCCCCAAGTCCAGAACAGACTATGGGAGGCGCACAGTACTACATAGAGTCATGACTACATGGAACTCTATTCAGATTTAATGAAAACAGATAAGAATGCACACACACACACACATAACATACACACTTTACACATACAGTACCTGTCAAAAGTTTGGACACACCCTCTCATTCAATGTTTTTAAATATATTTTTTACTATTTTCTACATTGTAGAATAATAGGGAAGACACAAACTATGAAATAACACATATAGTAACCAAGAAAAGTGTTAATCAAAATATATTTTATAGTTGAGATTCTTCAAAGTAGCCACCCTTTGCCTTGATGACAGCTTTGCACACTCATGGCATCCTCTCAACCAGCTTCATCTGGAATGCTTTTCCAAACGTCTTGAAGGAGTTCCCACATATTACATCTGAAAAATGCACCAAAGCGATTGCATAAACAAACTGTAAATAGAGGGATGGAGAAGAGGGGGAAGGTGGAATTTTGCATCAGTAACACACCTGAGGAGCCAAAGTCACACCTGAGGAGCCAAAGTCACACCTGAGGAGCCAAAGTCACACCTGAGGAGCCAAAGTCACAGCCAAAGTCACACCCGAGGAGCCAAAGTCACACCTGATGAGCCAAAGTCACAGCCAAAGTCACACCGAGGAGCCAAAGTCACACCCAAGGAGCCAAAGTCACACCTGAGGAGCAAAAGTCTGACTCTTGTCTCGCTGTTTGTTTGCATGTGTGTGTGTGTGTCTATATGACTCGTAGCATGTAATTCCCACAAAGGATTTGGAAAATAAATCAAATTGGGAAAATGAATGAACAAGCTCTTTTAATTCCCTTTTCATTCCAGTCCTGTCATTATTGCCGTGGACAGAGAACATTATGGTAATTTACCTCAACACACTCATCAATCACTTTAGACTTAATGGAGTCGCGATGCACAAATAAACAAATGTTTGTTTTTTTCTTCCAATGAGCTCTTTGCTGAACAAAACTGATTTAAACCCATCTGGTCCAGTTTATTTTGCCTGGGCTTTCCAATCTGATTATTTATATCTTACAATGTTGTATTATTTCATTGTAATGGTATTCAGCAGGGGAGACTGAGCTATAATTTAAAAAGGGTATATTTGAATATTGTAGTAAAGGGGAAATCTGCAAATCTACCCTTTTGAATATTGAAGAAAATAATGTAGAAATGCCTCATGAGCTCAGTTCAACTGTCGTACCAAATCGTAAGCTTGTTTAAATGTAAACAAACACTATAACCTCAAAACATGGTTAAAACTATAATTGTTTTTATTATAGATAGTCCTTTTCTTCAGACTCATCCCTCAGCTTTATACCAAAACACAGGTGAGTTGACCACTTTGTTTGTTTCAATTAAGGATTCTAGCTTTTCTTCTCTCTCTCTCCTGCTATCTCTCTCTCTTTCTCTCTCTCTCCTGCTATCTGTCTGTCTCTCTCTCCTGCTATCTCTCTCTCTCTCTCTCTCTCTCTCTCTCTCCTGCTCTCTCTCTCTCTCTCTCCTGCTATCTGTCTGTCTCTCTCTCCTGCTCTCTCTCTCTCTCTCTCCTGCTCTCTCTCTCTCTCTCTC
Source organism: Oncorhynchus tshawytscha (assembly GCF_018296145.1). Lineage (NCBI taxonomy): Eukaryota > Metazoa > Chordata > Actinopteri > Salmoniformes > Salmonidae > Oncorhynchus > Oncorhynchus tshawytscha. Next base: position 8,269,766 of record NC_056433.1, on the reverse strand, counting down.
TCCTGCTCTCTCTCTCTCTCTCTCCTGCTCTCTGTCTCTCTCTCTCTTTCCCTCTCTCTCTCAGATACAAACACAGATATGTATACACACACACACACACTCAGTAGCAAACGCGACAATCCTCTCTCTCCGTACCTGACTGCTCCACTCTACACAGATACCACCCACGCCACAGCCCAGCGCACAGAGCTAGAGACAGAACGAGGAGAGAGGGGAGAGAGAGAAACGCTACACAGCAGCTGTTTGTTCCGCGTCTTCTTTTTCTTCTCCTGTTCTCACCATCCTCACATCCCTCCTTTTGTCTGACTCTCTCTCTCGCTCCTCAAGCCAATTATATCATGAACCTGCCGTGTGCTTGTTGCTAAGGGGGGAAGAGAACCAAGAGGAGTGGACCAGCCGATACTTTAAGGTAATGAACACAATATTGAGTTTTGTCACTGGGGTATGTGAGAGAGAGAATGTGTATGTATGTTTATCAAATAACTACAGCAGTTTTGCCAGGTGAATATGGGAGTTATGTTGCTAGTGGGTGTTAGTGTGTGTGGTTTGGTTTTACTGTCCTTGTGGGGACCAGAAGTCCTTGTGGGGACCAGAAGTCCTTGTGGGGACCAGAAGTGCTTGAGGGGACCAGAAGTGCTTGAGGGGACCAGAAGTGCTTGAGGGGACCAGAAGTCCTTGTGGGGACCAGAAGTCCTTGAGGGGACCAGAAGTGCTTGAGGGGACCAGAAGTGCTTGAGGGGACCAGAAGTGCTTGAGGGGACCAGAAGTGCTTGAGGGGACCAGAAGTGCTTGAGGGGACCAGAAGTGCTTGAGGGGACCAGAAGTGCTTGAGGGGACCAGAAGTCCTTGTGGGGACCAGAAGTCCTTGAGGGGACCAGAAGTGCTTGAGGGGACCAGAAGTGCTTGAGGGGACCAGAAGTGCTTGAGGGGACCAGAAGTGCTTGAGGGGACCAGAAGTGCTTGAGGGGACCAGAAGTGCTTGAGGGGACCAGAAGTGCTTGAGGGGACCAGAAGTGCTTGAGGGGACCAGAAGTGCTTGAGGGGACCAAGGATACTAAAACATGGAAAAGTGGTGACATTTCGCCGGTCCCCACAAGGAAAAGCACTTTTATAGGCTTAGGGGTTAGGCTCTGCGTTAGGGTTTGAATTAGGTTTAGGGGTGTTAGGGTTTGTATTAGGTTTAGGGGTTAGGCTCTGCGTTAGGGCTTGAATTAGGTTTAGGGGTTAGGCTCTGCATTAGGGCTTGAATTAGGTTTAGGGGTGTTAGGGTTTGAATTAGGTTTAGGGGTTAAGCTCTGCGTTAGGGCTTGAATTAGGTTTAGGGGTTAGGCTCTGCGTTAGGGTTTGAATTAGGTTTAGGGGTTAGGCTCTGCGTTAGGGTTTGAATTAGGTTTAGGGGTTAGGCTCTGCGTTAGGGTTTGAATTAGGTTTAGGGGTTAGGCTCTGCGTTAGGGTTTGAATTAGGTTTAGGGGTTAGGGAAAATAGAATTTTGAATGGGAATCAATTGTTTCGTCCCCACAAGGATAGTAAACGTCACATTTACAAGGTTAATAAGCTGACATATGGAATTGTTTTAAGAACGTCATACCATGGATCATTAAGATATTTGATTTTGAATTTAAGGACCCCTTTAGGTATAAAAATATATATAAATATATATATATAAAAAGTATTTGAAAAAACAGCTCATAGAAACGCATTGAATAACACATTAATAAACGGCTAAAAAGACAGTCCAAACTAAATAAATAATAAGGATATGAGGTTTTGAAGTGTCTGTCCTATTATCTAGAAGATTTAAGAAAGCTGAGGGAGTATTTTAGTTTAATTTGGACACATATGTAACACAACATTTACTTCCATTGGTTTGAATGGGTTACCTTCAGATGAAGGTTTAATATCTATATATATCTCCATACTTCCATTTGTTTGTATGGGTTACCTTCAGACGAGTCCCGTGACACTTGTGTGCTACTGGATAGAAGGAGCTGCTACTGGATAGAAGGAGCTGCTACGGTATAGAAGTCTACAGTAAAGAAGTCTACAAGATAGAAGGAGCTGCTACAGGATAGAAGGAGCTGCTACAGGATAGAAGGAGCTGCTACAGGATAGGAGCTGCTACAGGATAGAAGTCTACAGTATAGAAGCTGCTACAGGATAGAAGGAGCTGCTACAGTATAGAAGTCTACAGTAAAGAAGTCTACAAGATAGAAGGAGCTGCTACAGGATAGAAGGAGCTGCTACAGGATAGAAGGAGCTGCTACAGGATAGGAGCTGCTACAGTATAGAAGTCTACAGTATAGAAGGAGCTGCTACAGGATAGAAGGAGCTGCTACAGGATAGAAGGAGCTGCTACAGGATAGAAGTCTACAGGATAGAAGGAGCTGCTACAGGATAGAAGGAGCTGCTACAGGATAGAAGTCTACAGGATAGAAGGAGCTGCTACAGGATAGAAGGAGCTGCTACGGTATAGAAGTCTACAGTAAAGAAGTCTACAAGATAGAAGGAGCTGCTACAGGATAGAAGGAGCTGCTACAGGATAGAAGGAGCTGCTACAGGATAGGAGCTGCTACAGGATAGAAGTCTACAGTATAGAAGCTGCTACAGGATAGAAGGAGCTGCTACAGTATAGAAGTCTACAGAATAGAAGCTGCTACAGTATAGGGGATCTCAGAGCTACAGTATAGAAGTCTACAGTATAGAAATCTACAAAATAGAAGCTGCTACAGTATAGGGGATCTCAGAGCTACAGTATAGAAGTCTACAGTATAGAAGTCTACAGAATAGAAGCTGCTACAGGATAGAAGTCTACAGTATAGAAGCTGCTACAGGATAGGGGAGCTCAGAGCTACAGAATAGAAGTCTACAGTATAGAAGACTACAGAGTAGAAGCTGCTACAGTAAAGGGGATCTCAGAGCTACAGTACAGTAACAGACCACTGTCTTCACCGTTGCTTTCTAATGTGTTCGGTATTCATGTTGAATCCTGTTGAAGTCCTGCTGCTTCTGAATCCTCTACAGTCATTAATACAGTCATTAATATTAATCATCCCATAGGGGAAGGAATAGGGAAGCTCTCTCTTCTGTCTCTCCCTCTCTGTCTCTCTCGCTCTCTCTCTCTCGGTCTCTCTTTCTCTATCTCTCTCTCTCTCTCTGTCTCGGTCTCTCTCTCTCTCTCTCTTTCTGTCTCTCGGTCTCTCTCTCTCTGTCTCTCTGTCTCTCGGTCTCTCTGTCTCTCTTTCTGTCTCTCTCTCTCTTTCTGTCTCTCTCTGTCCCTCTCTCTCTCTCTCTTTCTGTCTCTCTCTCTCTGTCTCTCTCTCTGTCTCTCTCTGTCTCTCTCTCTGTCTCTCTCTCTGTCTCTCTCTCTGGCTCTCTCTCTGGCTCTCTCTCTGGCTCTCTCTCTGGCTCTCTCTCTGTCCTGGTCTAATGGTCAACACATTGCTTTCTCCTCGTCCAATGGTCAACACAGCCAACACATTGCTTTCTCCTGGTCTGACAGCCAACACGTTGCTTTCTCCTGGTCTAACGGTCAACACATTGCTTTCCCCTGGTCTAATGGTCAACACGTTGCTTTCCCCTGGTCTAACGGTCAACACGTTGCTTTCTCCTGGTCTAACGGTCAACATGTTGCTTTCTTCTGGTCTAACGGTCAACACGTTGCTTCCCCCTGGTCTAACGGTCAACACGTTGCTTTCTCCTGGTCTAACGGTCAACACGTTGCTTTCTCCTGGTCTAACGGTCAACACGTTGCTTTCTCCTGGTCTAACGGTTAACACGTTGCTTTCTCCTGGTCTAACGGTCAACACGTTGCTTTCTCCTGGTCTAACGGTCAACACGTTGCTTTCTCCTGGTCTAACGGTCAACACGTTGCTTTCTCCTGGTCTAATGGTCGAATATTGCTCCATCTCCCTCGTGGTTAAGGTTAGGATTCAGGTAAAAGTAATCTGATCTTAGATCTGTGGTTAGGGGTTAGGGGTAAACTTGTACCTCTGAGTGTATGGTAAACAGTGAGAGCAAAGCAACGGCTGTTTGGGTATTCACCTCACCTCTTCCTCTGCTCACGCCACAGCTCACAGACGCCAATATTGTGACAGGTGTCAGCCCGTCAGGTGCCAGCCGGCAGCAGCAGGCTGGAGAAGCGGGACACCTGGGGCACCTGGGAAAGGAAGGTGGAATGGAAATGGCACTATCGGATCCTCCAGAGAGCTGCAGGCAACATTTCGGGTTTTGAATGCTGGAATAATGTCACCTGTAAATGGTGTTGGTGCTTGTCAGACTGGCACATGGAGCTCGTATCAGAACAGCCTATTGGGATCACTGGATGTGCAGAAATGTGATCCTCTGTATCTCAGTTGCTAGAGCATGGATCTTGCAATGCCAAGAGAGGGGATTTGATTCCTGGGACCATACATACATAAAAAAAATATCCACGCATGACTGCATGACGCTTTGGATAGCAGTGTCTGCTAAATGCCATATATATTATATATTATATTATATATATTATATTATTATATACTATAAATGGCCATGCAGAGGATGTAAAGGTGGATATCTGAACTGAGTAGAATGAATTCTTGAATTGAAAGTGAAGACGTCTTTCCATTTGTCGACTTAGTTACTGTAGAAACACCCATTTGGACTTCTCTCTTTCTGTCGTTGGTCAACGTGGGATTGAAATAAGCGCAGGTAATGTTTTGTGTCACTGTATTCTCAAAACCTCAATTCAAAACGGAGTAAAACACAATACCATCGAGAGCCCCACAGTACCAACAGTAAAATAAACTGTTATCGACCGTATCAACACTATTCACTAGAGTTATACCGTATCATCACTATTCACTAGAGTTATACCGTATCATCACTATTCACTAGAGTTATACCGTATCATCACTATTCACTAGTTCTACCGTATCATCACTATTCACGAGAGTTATACTGTATCATCACTATTCACTAGAGTTATACCGTATCATCACTCTTCACTAGAGTTATACTGTATCATCACTATTCACTAGAGTTATACCGTATCATCACTCTTCACGAGAGTTATACTGTATCATCACTATTCACTAGAGTTATACTGTATCATCACTATTCACTAGTTATACCGTATCATCACTATTCACGAGAGTTATACTGTATCATCACTATTCACTAGAGTTATACCGTATCATCACTCTTCACTAGAGTTATACTGTATCATCACTATTCACTAGTTATACCGTATCATCACTATTCACTAGAGTTATATCGTATCATCACTATTCACTAGAGTTATACCGTATCATCACTATTCACTACAGTTATACTGTATCATCACTATTCACTAGAGTTATACCGTATCATCACTATTCACTAGTTATACCGTATCATCACTATTCACTACAGTTATACTGTATCATCACTATTCACTAGAGTTATACCATATCATCACTATTCACTAGTTATACCGTATCATCACTATTCACGAGAGTTATACCGTATCATCACTATTCACTAGAGTTATACCGTATCATCACTATTCACTAGTTATACCGTATCATCACTATTCACTAGTTATACCGTATCATCACTATTCACTAGTTATACCGTATCATCACTATTCACTAGAGTTATACCGTATCATCACTATTCACTAGAGTTATACCGTATCATCACTATTCACTAGTTATACTGTATCATCACTATTCACTAGAGTTATACCGTATCATCACTATTCACTAGTTATACCGTATCATCACTATTCACTAGTTATACCGTATCATCACTATTCACTAGAGTTATACCGTATCATCACTATTCACTAGAGTTATACCGTATCATCACTATTCACTAGAGTTATACCGTATCATCACTATTCACTAGAGTTATAACGTATCATCACTATTCACTAGTTATACCGTATCATCACTATTCACTAGAGTTATACCGTATCATCACTATTCACTAGAGTTATACCGTATCATCACTATTCACTAGAGTTATACCGTATCATCACTATTCACTAGAGTTATACCGTATCATCACTATTCACTAGAGTTATACCATTTGATCACTATTCACTAGAGTTATACCATATCACCACTATTCACTAGAGTTATACCGTATCATCACTATTCACTAGAGTTATACCGTATCATCACTATTCACTGGAGTTATACCGTATCATCACTTTTCACTAGTTATACTGTATCATCACTATTCACTAGTTAAACCGTATCACTATTCACTAGAGTTAAACCGTATCACTATTCACTAGAGTTAAACCGTATCATCACTATTCACTAGAGTTATACCGTATCATCACTATTCACTAGTTATACCGTATCATCACTATTCACTAGTTATACCGTATCATCACTATTCACTAGTTATACCGTATCATCACTATTCACTAGTTATACCGTATCATCACTATTCACTAGCTATACCGTATCATCACTATTCACTAGCTATACTGTATCATGACTGCACTAGTTATACCGTATCACCACTATTCACTAGTTATACTGTATCATCACTATTCACTAGAGTTATACCGTATCACCACTATTCACTAGTTATACTGTATCATCACTATTCACTAGAGTTATACCGTATCATCACTATTCACTAGAGTTATACCGTATCATCACTATTCACTAGAGTTATACCGTATCATCACTATTCACTAGAGTTATACCGTATCATCACTATTCACTAGAGTTATACCGTATCATCACTATTCACTAGAGTTATACCGTATCATCACTATTCACTAGTTATACCGTATCATCACTATTCACTAGAGTTATACCGTATCACTATTCACTAGAGTTATACCGTATCACTATTCACTAGAGTTATACCGTATCATCACTATTCACTAGTTATACCGTATCATCACTATTCACTAGTTATACCATATCATCACTATTCACTAGTTATACCGTATCATCACTATTCACTAGAGTTATACCGTATCATCACTATTCACTAGTTATACCGTATCATCACTATTCACTAGTTATACCGTATCATCACTATTCACTAGAGTTATACCGTATCATCACTATTCACTAGAGTTATACCGTATCATCACTATTCACTAGAGTTATACCGTATCATCACTATTCACTAGAGTTATACCGTATCATCACTATTCACTAGTTATACCGTATCATCACTATTCACTAGAGTTATACCGTATCATCACTATTCACTAGAGTTATACCGTATCATCACTATTCACTAGAGTTATACCGTATCATCACTATTCACTAGAGTTATACCGTATCATCACTATTCACGAGTTATACCATTTGATCACTATTCACTAGAGTTATACCATATCACCACTATTCACTAGAGTTATACCGTATCATCACTATTCACTAGAGTTATACCGTATCATCACTATTCACTGGAGTTATACCGTATCATCACTTTTCACTAGTTATACTGTATCATCACTATTCACTAGTTAAACCGTATCACTATTCACTAGAGTTAAACCGTATCACTATTCACTAGAGTTAAACCGTATCATCACTATTCACTAGTTATACCGTATCATCACTATTCACTAGAGCTATACCGTATCATCACTATTCACTAGTTATACCGTATCATCACTATTCACTAGTTATACCGTATCATCACTATTCACTAGTTATACCGTATCATCACTATTCACTAGTTATACCGTATCATCACTATTCACTAGAGCTATACTGTATCATCACTATTCACTAGTTATACCGTATCATCACTATTCACTAGTTATACCGTATCATCACTATTCACTAGAGCTATACTGTATCATCACTATTCACTAGTTATACCGTATCATCACTATTCACTAGTTATACCGTATCATCACTATTCACTAGAGCTATACTGTATCATCACTATTCACTAGTTATACCGTATCATCACTATTCACTAGAGAAAGAAAGAGAGAAGAGGGAGTGAAAGAGAAGATTAGAGACCGCTATGAATCGAATGTATTCTTTTCACAGCGTCCAGCGACAGAAGAAGAAAGTGAACGAAGGAGAAAGACTAAGAAGAAAGAGAACGAAGGAGCGGAAGAGTAGACAGAGCTCATAATTGTCTTCAGTATGAACCAGTCCAGCCAGGACCAGAGTGGAGTGGGGACAGCAGACCCTGATCAGGACTCTCCCAACGTCATCGTCTACAGAAAGGTAGGAGGACACACAGGTCTTTATAACACTGTGTTGTAGGAAGGTTGTATGAAGGTTGTGCATTGGAAACATGCATTGTGTACAACAGGCTTTATAAGGTAGGAATGCTCTGGCTTCCTTTAGGTCCTTAACAAGGTCCTTGCTGCGTTACAGTTGAAGTGGGATGTTTACATACATCTTCGCCAAATACACTCAAACTCAGTTTTTCACAATTACTGACATTTAATCCCAGTAAAAAATCCCTGTCTTAGGTCAGTTAGGATCACCACTTTATTTTAAGAATGTGGAATGTCAGGGTAATTGTAGAGAGAATGATTTATTTCAGCTTGTATTTCTTTCATCACATTCCCAGTGGGTCAGAAGTTTACATACACTCCATTAGTATTTGGTAGCATTGCCTTTAAATTGTTTAACTGGGTCAAACGTTTTGGGTAGCCTTCCACAAGCTTCCCACAATAAGTTGGGGGAGATTTGGCCCATTCCTCCTGACAGAGCTGGTGTAACCGAGTCAGGTTTGTAGGCCTCCTTGCTTGCATACACTTTCTCAGTTCTGCCCACACATTTTCTATAGGATTGAGGTCAGGGCTTTGTGATGGCCACTCCAATACCTTGACTTTGTTGTCCTTAAGCCATTTTGCCACAATTTTGGAAGTATGCTTGGGGTCATTGTCCATTTGGAAGACCCATTTGCGACCAAGCTTTAACTTCCTGACTGATGTCTTGAGATGTTGCTTCATTATATCCACATAATTGTCCTGCCTCATGATACCAACTATTTTGTGAAGTGCACCAGTCCCCCCTGCAGCAAAGCACCCCCACAACATGATGCCATCCCCGTGCTTCACGGTTGGGATGGTGTTCTTCGGCTTGCAAGCATCCCCTTTTTTCCTCCAAACATAACAATGGTCATTATGGCCAAACAGTTCTATTTTTTGTTTCATCAGACCAGAGGACATTTCTCCAAAATGTACGATCTTTGTCCCCATGTGCAGTTGCAAACCGTAGTCTGGCTTTTTTATGGTGGTTTTGGAGCAGTGGCTTCTTCCTTGCTGAGCGGCCTTTCAGGTTATGTCGATATAGGTCTCGTTTTACTGTGGATATAGATAATTTTGTGCCTGTTTCCTCCAGCATCTTCACAAGGTCCTTTGCTGTTGTTCTGGGATTGATTTGCACTTTTCGCACCAAAGTACGTTCATCTCTAGGAGGCAGAACGCATCTCCTTCCTGAACGTTATGACAGCTGCGTGGTCCCATGGTGTTTATACCTGCATACTATTGTTTGTACAGATGAACGTGGTACCTTCAGGCATTTTGAAAGTACTCCCAAGGATGAACCAGACTTGTGGAGGTCTACAAAAAAAATCTGAGGTCTTGGCTGATTTCTTTTGATTTTCCCATGATGTCAAGCAAAGAGCCACTGAGTTTGAAGGTAGGCCTTGAAATGCATCCACAGGTACACCTCCAATTGACTCAAATGATGTCAAATAGCCTATCAGAAACTTCTAAAGCCATGACATAATTTTCTGGAATTTTCCAAGCTGTTTAAAGGCACCATCAACTTACTGTATGTAAACTTTGAGGACAATACAGTGCCACTGACACGGCCTGCAACGAAAACATGCGGTCTCTCCTTTACTGCAGCCGAGGTGAGTAAGACATTTAAACGTGTTAACCCTCGCAAGGCTGCAGGCTCAGACGGCATCCCCAGCCGCGCCCTCAGAGCATGCGCAGACCAGCTGGCCGGTGTGTTTACGGACATATTCAGTCAATCCCTATACCAGTCTGCTGTTCCCACATGCTTCAAGAGGGCCACCATTGTTCCTGTTCCCAAGAAAGCTAAGGTAACTGAGATAAACGACTACCGCCCCGTAGCACTCACTTCCGTCATCATGAAGTGCTTTGAGAGACTAGTCAAGGACCATATCACCTCCACCCTACCTGACACCCTAGACCCACTCCAATTTGCTTACCGCCCAAATAGGTCCACGGACGATGCAATCTCAACCACACTGCACACTGCCCTAACCCATCTGGACAAGAGGAATACCTATGTGAGAATGCTGTTCATCGACTACAGCTCGGCATTCAACACCATAGTACCCTCCAAGCTCGTCATCAAGCTCGAGACCCTGGGTCTCGACCCCGCCCTGTGCAACTGGGTACTGGACTTTCTGACGGGCCGCCCCCAGGTGGTGAGGGTAGGCAACAACATCTCCTCCCCGCTGATCCTCAACACTGGGGCCCCACAAGGGTGCATTCTGAGCCCTCTCCTGTACTCCCTGTTCACCCACGACTGCGTGGCCACGCACGCTCCAACTCAATCATCAAGTTTGCGGACGACACAACAGTGGTAGGCTTGATTACCAACAACGACGAGACGGCCTACAGGGAGGAGGTGAGGGCCCTCTGAGTGTGGTGTCAGGAAAATAACCTCACACTCAACGTCAACAAAACTAAGGAGATGATTGTGGACTTCAGGAAACAGCAGAGGGAACACCCCCTATCCACATCGATGGAACAGTAGTGGAGAGGGTAGCAAGTTTTAAGTTCCTCGGCATACACATCACAGACAAACTGAATTGGTCCACTCACACAGACAGCATCGTGAAGAAGGCGCAGCAGCGCCTCTTCAACCTCAGGAGGCTGAAGAAATTCGGCTTGTCACCAAAAGCACTCACAAACTTCTACAGATGCACAATCGAGAGCATCCTGGTGGGCTGTATCACCGCCTGGTACGGCAACTGCTCCGCCCTCAACCGTAAGGCTCTCCAGAGGGTAGTGAGGTCTGCACAACGCATCACCGGGGCAAACTACCTGCCCTCCAGGACACCTACACCACCCGATGTTACAGGAAGGCCATAAAGATCATCAAGCACATCAACCACCCAAGCCACTGCCTGTTCACCCCGCTATCATCCAGAAGGCGAGGTCAGTACAGGTGCATCAAAGTTGGGACCGAGAGACTGAAAACAGCTTCTATCTCAAGGCCATCAGACTGTTAAACAGCCACCACTAACATTGAGTGGCTGCTGCCAACACACTGACACTGACTCAACTCCAGCCACTTTAATAATGGGAATTGATGGGAAATGATGTAAATATATCACTAGCCACTTTAAACAATGCTACCTTATATAATGTTACTTACCCTACATTATTCATCTCATATGCATACGTATATACTGTACTCTATATCATCGACTGCATCCTTATGTAATACATGTATCACTAGCCACTTTAACAATGCCACTTTGTTTACATACTCATCTCATATGTATATACTGTACTCGATACCATCTACTGTATCTTGCCTCTGCTGCTCTGTACCATCACTCATTCATATATCCTTATGTACATATTCTTTATCCCCTTACACTGTGTATAAGACAGTAGTTTTGGAATTGTTAGTTAGATTACTTGTTGGTTATTACTGCATTGTCGGAACTAGAAGCACAAGCATTTCGCTACACTCGCATTAACATCTGCTAACCATGTGTATGTGACAAATAAAATTTGATCTAACAAGTAACATCGAACAATTTCACAACATATACACAATACACACAAATCTAAGTAAAGGAATTAAGAATATATGTACGAGCAATGTCAGAGAGGCATAGACTGATACAGTAAAATAGTATAGAATACAGTATACACAAATGAGATGGGTAATGCAAGATATGTAAACATTGTTAGTGACTAGTGTTCCATTTATTAAAGTTGCCAGTGATTTCTAGTCTATGTATATAGGCAGCAGCCTCTAATGTGCTGGTGATGGCTATTTAACAGTCTGATAACCTTGAGATAGAAACTGTTTTTCAGTCTCTTACTTTGATGCACCTGTACTGACCTTTCTTTCTGGATGATAGCGGGGTGAACAGGCAGTGTCTCGGGTGGTTGTTGTCCTTGATTATCTTTTTGGCCTTCCTGTGACATCGGGTGCTGAAATTGTCCTGGAGGTGCCACGACTTCCGCCGAAGTTGTTCCCTCTCCTTGTTCGGGCGGCGTTCGGCTGTCGACGTCACCGACCTTCTAGCCATCACTGATCCATTTTTCATTTTCCATTGGTTTTGTCTTGTCTTCCATCACACCTGGTTCCAATCCCATCAATTACATGTTGTGCATTTAACCCTCTGTCTCCATTCATGTCCTTGCCGGTGATTGTTTATTGTAAGTGTATGTGTACGTCTGTACTGGTGTGCGTCCGTCCCATAAATTTTTATTATTATGTTTCCGGTGGGTTTTGTAAATTAACTGCACCGTTGGAAAAAGTTATTTCTCTCCTTCTCTGCCGCCAGTTAAACACCCTTACAGGAGGGCAGGTAGTTTGCCTCCAGTGATGCGTTGGGCAGACCGCATCACCCTCTGGAGAGCTCTGTGGTTGCGGGCGGTGCAGTTGTCATACCAAGCGGTGATACAGCCTGTCAGGATGCTCTCAATTGTGCATCTATAAACGTTTGTGAGGGTTTTAGGTGCCAAGCCAAATTTCTTCAGTCTCCTGAGATTGAAGAGGTGCTGTTGCACCTTCTCCGCACTGTCTATGTGGGTGGACCATTTCAGTTTGTCAGTGATGTGTACGCTGAGGAACTTGAAGTTTTCCTCCTTCTCCACAGCGGTCCCGTCGACGTGGATAGGGGAGTGCTCCCCTTAATGTTTACTGAAGTCCACAATCATCTCCTTTGTTTTGTTGATGTTGAGTGATAGATTATTTTCCTGGAACCACACTCCCAGAGCCTTCACCTCCTCCCTGTAGGCGGTCTCATCATTTTTGGTAATCAAGCCTACTACTGTTGTGTCGTCTGCAAAACTTGATAATTGAGTTGGAGGAGTGCTTGGCCACACAGTCATGGGTGAACAGGGAGTACAGGAGGGAGCTGAGCATGCACCCTTGTGGGGCCCCTGTGTTGAGGATCAGCAAAATGGAGACGTTGTTCCCTGTCTTCACCACCTGGGAGCGGCCGGTCAGAAAGTCCAGGACCCAGCTGCGCAGGGCGTGATTTAGATCCAGGGTCTCGAGCTTGATGAGTTTGGAGGGTACTATGGTGCTGAATGCTAAGCTATATTCAATGAACAGCATTCTTACATACAGTGGGGAGAACAAGTATTTGATACACTGCCGATTTTGCAGGTTTTCCTACTTACAAAGCATGTAGAGGTCACACACACCTAGAAAATCACATTGTATGATCTTTAAGTAATTAATTTGCATTTTATTGCATGACACAAGTATTTGATCACCTACCAACCAGTAAGAATTCCGGCTCTGACAGACCTGTTAGTTTTCTTTAAGAAGCCCTCCTGTTCTCCACTCATTACCTGTATTAACTGCACCTGTTTGAACTTGTTACCTGTATAAAAGACACCTGTCCACACACTCAATCAAACAGACTCCAACCTCTCCACAGTGGCCAAGACCAGAGAGCTGTGTAAGGACATCAGGTATAAAAATTTAGACCTGCACAAGGCTGGGATGGGCTACAGGACAATAGGCAAGCAGCTTGGTGAGAAGGCAACAACTGTTGGCGCAATTATTAGAAAATGGAAAAAGTTCAAGATGACGGTCAATCACCCTCAGTCTGGGGCTCCATGCAAGATCTCACCTCGTGGGGGCATCAATGATCATGAGGAAGGTGAGGGATCAGCCCAGAACTACACGGCAGGACCTGGTCAATAACCTGAAGAGAGCTGGGACCACAGTCTCAAAGAAAAACATTAGTAACACACTACGCCGTCATGGATTAAAATCCTGTAGCGCACGCAAGACCTTTACATGCTTGGTAAGTAGGAAAACCTTCAAAATCGTCAAGAGTATCAAATACTTGTTCTCCCCACTGTAGGTATTCGTCTTGTCCAGATGGGATAGGGCAGTGTGATGACGATTGTATGGTCTGTGGATCTATTGGGGCGGTAAGCATATTGAAGTGGGTCTCGGGTGACAGGTATGACAGGTAGTGTGGAGTTGATTTGATCCTTGATTAGTCTCTCAAAGCACTTCATGATGACAGCAGTGAGTGCAACGGACCGATAGTCATTTAGTTCAGTTACTTTAGCTTTCTTGGTTACAGGAACAATGGTGGCCATATTGAAGCATGTGGGGACAGCAGACTAGGATAGGGAGAGATTGAATATTTCCATAACACACCAGCCAGCTGGCCTGCGCATGCTCTGAGGGCGCGGCTGGGGATACCGTCTGGGCTGGCAGCCTTGCGAGGGTTAACACGCTTAAATATCTTACTCACATCAGCCACGGAGAAGGAGAGCCCACAGTCCTTGGTAGCGTGCCGCATGTCACTGTGTCATCCTCAAAGCGGGCGAAGAAGATGTTTAGCTTGTCCGGAAGCAAGACATCGGTGTCCGCGACGTGGCTGGTTTTCTTTTTGTAGTCCGTGATTGTTTGTAGCCACATGAGCCGTTGAATTGCAACCCTTTGTCTCTGTACTGACGTTTTGCCTGTTTGATTGCCTTATGGAGCGAATAACTACACTGTTTGTATTCTGCCATATTCCCAGTCACCTTGCCATTGTTAAATGCAGTGGTTCACGCTTTCAGTTTTGCGTGAATGCTGCCAACTATCCACGGTTTCTGGTTTGGGTAGGTTTTAATAGTCACAGTGGGTACAACATTTCCTATACACTTCCTTATAAACTCATTCACAGTATCAGTATATTCGTCAATATTATTGTGTGTGTGTGTGGGTGAGTGATTGAACCAAATCTTACCTTCGCTTCTGAGAGACACAGAATTTTTGAAATATGGGGGGTAGAGAGTAGATAATGACTGAAAGAGGTGAAGAGTAATAGGGGGGAGAAGAGAGAAAAGAAAAAGAGAAGGACAGGAAAATAGAAAAGTGGGAAAGAGGAGAGCAGGAAGGTCACCCCTGATACAAGTCGTTATTCAACGTCCACGATGAGAACGTCGGGAGATGAAACCAGCCACTAGGGGCAACAGTGAGCACGGTTAGCTTCCAGTAGGTTTCAGCTTTCCTAGGGTGTTGTGGACGGGGATGGTGGACGGGCGTGAGCAAAGGTTGCAAGTTTGAAT
>NC_056433.1:8179539-8252039 GCF_018296145.1 Oncorhynchus tshawytscha | reverse complement strand
ACAATAGACAAACACAGTCTGCTTAAACTAATACCACTCACATTATTGGGTTTTTATATTGAATACATAATTTAAACATTTACTGTGTAGGTTGGAAAAAGTGAACCCCCTAGGCTAATGACTTCTCCAAAAGCTAATTGGAGTCAGGAGTCAGCTAACCTGGAGTCCAATCAATGAAGCAATTGGAGATGTTGGTTAGAGCCCTGCCCCATAAAAAACACTCACAAAATTTACAGCTTGCTATCATCGACGGGAAAAATGTATTCACAAGTTTATCAAGACATTTTGCAGGAGAATGTAAGACTGTATCTGACTGTATCTGTCCACAAATTGAAGCTCAACAAAAGTTGGGTGACGCAACAAGACAACGACCCAAAACACAGAAGTAAATCAACAACACAATGGCTTCAACAGAACAAAATATGCCTTCTGGAGTGGCCCAGTCAGAGTCCTGACCTTCTGGAGTGGCCCAGTCAGAGTCCTGACCTTCTGGAGTGGCCCAGTCAGAGTCCTGACCTTCTGGAGTGGCCCAGTCAGAGTCCTGACCTTCTGGAGTGGCCCAGTCAGAGTCCTGACCTTCTGGAGTGGCCCAGTCAGAGTCCTGACCTTCTGGAGTGGCCCAGTCAGAGTCCTGACCTTCTGGAGTGGCCCAGTCAGAGTCCTGACCTTCTGGAGTGGCCCAGTCAGAGTCCTGACCTTCTGGAGTGGCCCAGTCAGAGTCCTGACCTCAACCTGATTGAGATGCTGTGGCATGACCTCAAGAGAGCAGTTCACACCAGACATCCCAAGAATATTGCTGAACTGAAACAGTTTTGTAAAGAGGAATGGTCCAAAATTCCTCTTGACCGCTGTGCAGGTCTGATCCACAACTACAGAAAATATTTGGTTGAGGTTATTGCTGCCAAAGGAGGGTCAACCAGTTATTAAATCCAAGGGTTCACATACGTTTCCCACCCTGCACTGTGAATGTTTACACCATGTGTTCAATAAAGACATGAAAACATATAATTGCTTGTGTGTTATTAGTTTAAGCAGACTGTCTTTGTCTATTATATTGACCTAGATGAAGATCAGATCAATGGGAAACGGATGCCATTTGGACAGAGAAGGATTCTGCCAGAGTTTCATAGAACCAACCGCCACTATGTCTCCCAGCAGTTTCTCTCAGAGCTTCAGTCTCTGTCTACACTGTGTAAAAATAGAAATGATCTTAACAGCATGATTGTGTAATGAAACCATGAAAAGTAATGCATCTAGCCTGAGACCTGGTGTTTGATTATTAAACCCAATGTAAGTGTTCTGGTACACCGAAAACGCTTGAAAACTGAAAAGAACTCTGAAATGCTTTATTTAGACAGATTAGAAACAGCAGATAGTGGGACAGGTGGAAGCGGGAATTGAACCTCTGACTTCTGAGGCACTAAGATGGTACGTTGCTTTGGAATTTTACACACTCAACAGAAATGATTCTGGGGTGAAATTGACAACAACAACAACAACAACAACAACAAAACGACCAACATATGCAAGTAATTTCAATGATTTGTTCATTTCATTTTTACCAACAAAATTAAGAATGAACCCAACTTAATATATTCCTCAAAATATAAGTATATTTTCAGAGGATAACCAGAATAGAGAAAATGGAGTGATTGAACTCATCGGAAGTCTGGTTGTCATCTCCTTGCATTTCCTGTCTTGCCACATGGCTCTGTTTTTAACAGGGTAATTTTGATATTATGATTTTTAACAGCAATATTGTATGTTTGACGAAAGAAAAATATACTTCTGTATATATTATATTATTATATTATTATATATATTATTATATTATTATTATTATATATATATTATTATATTATTATTATTATATATTATATTATTATATATATTATTATATATTATATTATTATATATTGTATTATTATATATTATATTATTATATATGATATTATTATATATTATATTATTATATATGATATTATTATATATTATATTATTATATATGATATTATTATATATTATATTATTATATTATTATTATATATATATATATATATTATATATACTTCTATATTAACCAGTTTGTTGAGGTGTGATGGACCATGATGAACGAATATCCAAACCTTGTCAGAAGTCAAAAATGATGTTCAATAATGAGCAGTGATGTGTAGCCATTTTGTCTCTCTGTGTTTCATAAACGTCCTTCAAATTCGCAAGAGGCTGAATGTATCTCACCGGAGAAAGCATCTGAACGTACGAAACAGCGTTCCTCTGTTTTAGTATGTGTAGCCCAAGTATCTGGTTCTATCTGGTCAAAAAAAATGAGTCTGACATTGTTGCCGCCCGTAGCATTGAGCGTTGAGCTAAACTAAGTGAGCTCAGCTGTGAATGTTCCTGGCACACCAAAAACAAAAGTGTGAAGGGAAGCCAGTTTGGGTTTGGCTTCAGACCAATCACATCCTTACTGGCCAATGATTCTAATCCAACTGTAAATGTGTACATTGTCCCCTGGCCTGAGAGAATGGAAGTTAAATATGTAACTAGATGTAGTAACGTTAGCCTAATGTGAACTAGTCGGCCTGGCGCATCGTTACCCATGAAAGGAAGTTAGGCTAGTTAGAGTAAGCATTTTAGCCAGGTACCCTAGGATACCAAAAACTAAAAGAGTGTCCTGTTTGACAGAATCATAGACCATCCAGGGAACATGAAAGAGAGATTGATGGCATTGCTGGTGTTTCTCTACAAGTAGGGTGAGTCAACATGCGTAAAAAAAAATATATATATTACTTGCAAGCACGCACACAGAAATCAGAACCATGGACAGCCATGTCATATTTACCTAAAGTTGATTGGACTAAGTTGTTTTTTTGGTATCTTTTAGTTGTCACTGTACTAGACTTATCAGAGGTGATTAGATTATGTTGAAGTGGTGCTGTATTAATGAAGGCAGCTCCTGTTGTCTTTGTGCGACTAGTGGTAACTCTCCGTGGTTCTAAATCAATAGTTGTTTAGTGGTCTGAAAATGTCAGAAACATCAACTTGCTTGATCATGTTGTAGTTCACAATATGCTTTGTGGACTGCACCAGACAGATGTTGGCATGTTGCTCTCCGGTTTTGTGATGAAAAAGGTGTGGTTGAATTTATTCTGCCACTGTGTCTTCTTATTGTGTCGGCCTAAGGACTATATATCATGGTGTCAAGGTACATGAACAGGTTATAAGAGCAAATGCAATTTTCACAGCATATAGGTTGTAATATGTATTTTTTCCCCCCTGGCTTGACTTCCCTGGTGATTTTACACCGCTACTGATGATGAGGCGACCCATTCCCTCGTTTCAAACATGGTAGAGACAAACACTGCAATGCTTGCTGATAAACCTCTAGTTACTGCTGGTGGAGTGAGCCCTGTGCTCAACAATGCTTTCAAAATGGGTTAAACGGGCAAATGATCGGATACCACAGGGGGCTGCTGAGAGGACGGCGGAGGAGGATCATGGCTGGAACAGATTAAATGAAATTTCATCAAAAAACATGGAGACTATGGACTCCCAAGTGTCTCAGCGGTCTGAGGCACTGCATCTCAGTGCTAGAGGCGTCACTACAGACCCTGGTTTGATTCCAGGCGGTATCATAACTGGCCGTGATTGGGAGTCCCATTGGGCGGCACAAAATATTTTTTATTTTTTATTTTATATATATAAAAAAAAAATATTAACCAGGTAGGCCAGTTGAGAACAAGTTCCCATTTACAACTGCGACCTGGCCAAGATAAAGCAAAGCAGAGCGACACAGACAACAAAACAGTTATACATGGGCTAAACAAAAGTACAGTCAAGAAGACAATAGAACAATCTATATAAAGTGTGCAAATGACGTAAGGAGGTAAGGGCATGAATAGGCCATATGGAGAAGTTAATAAAAACAATATGGAGATGAGGTAAGTAGTTGGATGGGCCCTTTACAGATGGGCTGTGTACAGCTGCAGTTATCAGTGAGCTTGCTCAGATAGCTGATGCTTAAAGTTAGTGAGGGAGATACAAGTTTCCAACTTCAGCGATTTTTGCAATTCGTTCCAGTCATTGGCAGCAGAGAACTGGAAGGAAAAGCGGCCAAAGGAGGTGTTGGCTTTGGGGATGACCAGTGAGATTTACCTGCCGGAGTGCGTGCTACGGATGGGTGTTGTTATCGTGACCAGTGAGCTGAGATAAGGCGGAGCTTTACCTAGCAAAGGCTTATAGATGACCTGGAGCCAGTGGGTCTGGCGACGAATATGTAGCAGGGGCTGGCCGACTAGAGCATACAGGTCACAGTGGTGGGTGGTATATGGGGCTTTGGTGCTAAAACGGATGGCACTGTGATAAACTGCATCCAATTTGCTAAGTATAGTGTTGGAGGCTATTTTGTAAATGACATCGCCAAAGTCGAGGATCGGTAGGATAGTCAGTTGTACGAGGTTATGTTTGGCAGCATGAGTGAAGGAGGCTTTGTTGCGAAATAGGAAGCCGATTCTAGATTTAATTTTGGATTGGAGATGCTTAATATGAGTCTGGAAGGAGACTTTATAGTCTAGCCAGACACCTAGCTATTTGTAGTTGTCCACATATTCTAAGTCAGAACCGTACAGAGTAGTGATGCTGGTCGGGCGGGCAGGTGCAGGCTGTGGTCGGTTAAAATACATGCATTTAGTTTTACTCGAGTTTAAGAGCTGTTGGATGCCATGGAAGGAGTGTTGTATGGCATTGAAACTTGTTTGGAGGTTAGTTAACACAGTGTCCGAAGAAGGGCGAGATGTATACAGAATGGTGTCGTCTGCGTAGAGGTGGATCAAGGAATCACCCGCAGCAAGAGTGACATCATTGATATATACAGAGAAAAGGGTCGGCCTGAGGATTAACACTGTGGTACCCCCATAGAGACAGCCAGAGGTCTGGACAACAGGCCCTCCGATTTGACACTGAACTCTATCAGAGAAATAGTTGCTGAACCAGGCGAGGCAATCATTTTAGAAACCAAGGCTGTTGAGTCTGACAATATGAATACGGTGATTGACAGAGTTGAAAGCCTTGTCCAGGTCGATGAAGACTGCTGCACAGTACTGTCTTTTATCGATGCTGGTTATGATATCATTTAGTACCTTGAGTGTGGCTGAGGTGCACGCGTGACCAGCTCGGAATTGGCCCAGCGTCGTCCTGCTATGGCCGGGGTTGGCCATCATTGTAAATAAGAATTTGTTCTTATCTGACTTGCCCAGTTAAATAAAAGGTTAAATTAAAATAAATGTATTTGATACCATACCACTAATTCCGCTCCGGTCCTTACCATGAGCCTGTCCTCCTCAATTAAGGCACCACCAATCTCCTGTGGCAGATGCATAAGTCAATGGTAAATATTAAAATACCCCAGAAGATGTGATCTAATTCTGCACTAGACAGGATTCAAAACATCATACTGGTAAAAGGGAATATCTAGTCAGTTGTACAACTGAATGCATTCAACTGAAATGTGTCTTCTGTATTTAACCCAACCCCTCTGTATCAGAGAGGTGCGGGGGGGCTGCCATAATCGACATCCAAGTCTTCGGCGCCCGGGGAACAGTTGGTTAACTGCCTCGCTCTGGGGTAGAATGACAGATTTTTTACCTTGTCAGCTCGGGGATTCGATCCAGCAACCTTTCAGTTACTGGCCCAACACTCTAACCACTAGTGTGTTTCGAAGCTTTAGAGTGAGGAAACGACACCAAAGGTGTCTAATTCTGCACTGAACTGAACACGAAGCACTATAATAGTGCTTTCAACCACTTCTCCCAGTCCCTGGCAAAGGTGTTGCTCAACACATGACTAAGTGGCTTTACAACACACCATGTAATGTTTCAAAACATCTCAGGATGATGTGTTTCAATACTCCAGAAAAGTTCAAGGTTTCTTCTCCTTCAAGTTGGTGGCAGCTCAGTTGCTACTAGTTTTGATGTTTATTTCATTTTGGTGTTCAAGCACTTCATTTCAACTAGAGTGACTGCGATTCCGGATGATCTGTAACCCGATTTGCCATTGATATTGATACGGTGATATCTACCATGTGCGTTAGGTACAGTGGCTTCTGCTCATTGCTCCCAGTGCTTTGCTGCCGCTTCCCCCGGTTTCCACTAGTTACCACAGCCACAAAGTCAAATGGGCTATATCATAAAAATTCATACAAAATAATGTAATGTTTTTTTTATCTTATAATTTAAGGTTGGGCATATGGTTAGCAGTTTGGTTAAGGTGAGGTTTTAATAATATTTTAAGAGGAGAAACGGTAACTAGCTTCCCCCTCACTGACATGTATGGAGAAACTTCATGTTGTACACTAAAGATATGTTGACATGTTCCACCTATGCATTCCGTGATTTCAAGCGTGATTTCAAGCGTGATTTCAAGCGTGATTTCAAGCGTGATTTCAAGCGTGATTTCAAGCGTGATTTCAAGCGTGATTTCATGTGTTTTTTTAGGATGGGTGTTGGGCTACACGCAGCTATCATGTTCTACACAAAAGACATGATCATACACCTTCTTTTTTTTTTTTGTACGTGCCAAGCAGTATTTGGGCAAGCATATCAAATACAAGCAAGACACATGCAGGCAGTCAACATACAAGAGATTATTTTCTCATTATCATTGCAAACATTGGCTAGTTCGTTTTTCAGTCACTCTGGCTACAATATGTCTGCATAACTATGAAGATTATCATCACATAGTATGCAGTCTTAAAGCAGTAGTTGACAAACGACGTGAGACATAATATCGCGCCGGACGAAGCAAAACGTACTCGGTCATGATCAGACTCTGGAATAAACAATAAGCAACAATAAGCAATAAACATTTCAGGACAACTACTAGTCGAATAAGACATGGGAGAGAGATGACGAATTTTGGCAATGATATTTATTTATAGACTAATACACTTGAACCAAATAGCCAAACCGAAAAATGCAGACATTAATAGTGCCTCACGACCAACCGCTATAAAAATTTAAAAAAATCTAATGAAATGCAGCCTAACGTGATCATTGACAGCTGCCTTGAAGGACACAAATAAAAGATCACTGAAATGTAGGCTAAACTGACAGCGAGGTGAAGCGCAGCAATGAAGAAATGAGTGCGGTACGCGTTCACGCAAAGGGGGGTTCTGGCAGGGGGAATATTTTCGGCACAACACCGGTCCCGGTCCCTATACACATACACATAGGGGCCGTCCGGCTGCCCCGAGGTGGAACAGCTAGGTAGACTACTACGTGCGGTACTTGGAAGATCATTGAGAAGTGAAATAGCAGTTAGTAGGGCCTGTGTGTGGTTTTTTCTCTCCAGGAACTCAGGCTAGTGGCTACAATATGTCAAGAACTATAAAGATTAGCTCACGTCATCACACAAAACGCTGATTGTGTAGGTACTGTGTCCTGCGTGTGCCACCGCAACTATCTTTATTAACAACAGACAGATGTTGTATAGCCTTCAATAAATAATCCGTAGGGGTGGGAGACTGTATTTACCATCCCGGCTTAATTTTAACAGTGTGATATATTCAACAAATATAATGGATATGTTCCAAATGGTACCCTGTTCCCTATATAGTGCACTATTTTTTTTGACTAGGGTCCTAGTGTAGTATATGCAATAGGCTGATATTTGGGATGCATATTATAACGCTCAACAGTGTCTTCTAGCATTGTCTTGGAGTCATTCTCTCTCCCACATGATTAGCTGTGGCCTGTGGAGCTGAACTCAGCAACAACAAAAATAAACAGCCCATTTTTCAGGACCCTGTCCGTCTTTCAAAGATAATTTGTAAAAATCCAAATAACTTCACAGATCTTCATTGTAAAGGGTTTAAACACTGTTTCCTGTGCTTGTTCAATGAACCATAAACAATTCATGCACGCACCTGTAGAACGGTCATTAAGACATTAACAGCTTACAATAAATCAAATCAAATTTTATTGGTCACATACACATGGTTAGCAGATGTTAATGCGAGTGTAGTGAAATGCTTGTGCTTCTAGTTCCGACAATGCAGTAATAACCAACAAGTAATCTAACTAACAATTCCACAACTACTACCTTATACACCATAAGTGTAAGGGGATAAAGAATATGTACATAAAGATATATGAATGAGTGACGGTACAGAGCGGCATAGGCAAGATACAGTAGATGGTATCGAGTGCAGTATATACATATGAGATGAGTATGTAAACAAAGTGGCATAGTTAAAGTGGCTAGTGATACATGTATTACATAAAGATGCAGTAGATGATATAGAGTACATTATATACGTATACATATGAGATAAATAATGTAGGGTATGTAAACATTATATTAAGTAGCATTGTTTAAAGTGGCTAGTGATATATTTTACATCAATTCCCATCAATTCCCATTATTAAAGTGGCTGGAGTTGAGTCAGTGTGTTGGCAGCAGCCACTCAATGTTAACAGGCAATTAAGGTCACAGTTATGAAAACTTAAGACACTAAAGAGGCCTTTCTACTGACTCTGAAAAACACTAAAATAAAGATGGACCAGACAAGACTGGCAAAAAGTGCTCTTCACTGACAAGTCGCGGTTTTGTCTCACCAGGGGTGATGGTCGGATTTGCGTTTATCGTCGAAGGAACGAGCTTTACACCGAGGCCTGTACTCTGGAGCGGGATCGATTTGGAGGTGGAGGGTCCATCATGGTCTGGGGCGGTGTGTCACAGCATCATCGGACTGAGCTTGTTGTCATTGCAGGCAATCTCAACGCTGTGCGTTACAGGGAAGACATCCTCCTCCCTCATGTGGTACCCTTCCTGCAGGCTCATCCTGACATGACCCTCCCTCATGTGGTACCCTTCCTGCAGGCTCATCCTGACATGACCCTCCATCATGACAATGCCACCAGCCATACTGCTTGTTCTGTGCGTGATTTCCTGCAAGACAGGAATGTCAGTGTTCTGCCATGGCCAGTAAAGAGCCCGGATCTCAATCCATTGAGCGCTTCTGGGACCTGTTGGATCGGAGGGTGAGGGCTAGGGCCATTCCCCCCAGAAATGTCAGAGAACTTGCAGGTGCCCGGGTGGAAGAATGGGGTAACATCTCACAGCAAGAACTGGCAAATCTTGTGCAGTACATGAGGAGGAGATGCACTGTAGTACTTTAATGCAGCTGGTGGCCACACCAGATACTGACTGTTACTTTTGATTTTGACACTCCCCCCCCCTTTGTTCAGGGACACATTATTCCATTTCTGTTAGTCACATGGCTGTGGAACTTGTTCAGTTTATGTCTCAGTTGTTGAATCTTGTTATGTTCATACAAATATTTACACACGTTAAGTTTGCTGAAAATAAACGCAGTTGACAGTGAGAGGACGTTTATTTTTTTTCTGAGTTTAGTTTGGCGAAGTCTTCTTCAAACCTTCTCACCCCCCACCCCCCCACCCCCACCCCCATCCACCCATTATAACATCGACAGACTGTGTGGTCATGATGAAGTGACTCTCACACTGAGTGACTAAAACACATCTCTAATAATAGCAGGTAATCTCAGCGGGTTAGATGAAGGAACTGTGGCATCACAACAGGAAAGTGTCCAGAGTACAGTCCTGATTTGAATTAAGATGACAAATACTAATTAGAAAGTAAAAAAAAAAAATCACAGATAGTAGACCGTTCACGCTTTCAGGTCTCAAAGTTCTAAACTCTTCAGGTCATGTGACTACTGTGGGTTCTCTATTCAGGTCATGTGACTCAGACTGTGGGTTCTCCTTTCAGGTCATGTGACTCAGACTGTGGGTTCTCTATTCAGGTCATGTGACTGTTGGGTTCTCCTTTCAGGTCATGTGACTCAGACTGTGCTTCATCATGTGACTCAGACTGCGGGTTCTCTATTCAGGTCATGTGACTCAGACTGCGGGTTCTCTATTCAGGTCATGTGACTCAGACTGTGGGTTCTCCTTTCCATGTGACTCAGACTGTGGGTTCTCCTTTCAGGTCATGTGACTCAGACTGTGGGTTCTCTATTCAGGTCATGTGACTCAGACTGTGGGTTCTCCTTTCAGGTCATGTGACTCAGACTGCGGGTTCTCTATTCAGGTCATGTGACTCAGACTGCGGGTTCTCTATTCAGGTCATGTGACTCAGACTGTGGGTTCTCTATTCAGGTCATGTGACTCAGACTGCGGGTTCTCTATTCAGGTCATGTGACTCAGACTGTTTCTCCTTTCAGGTCATGTGACTCAGACTGCGGGTTCTGGTCATGTGGACTGTTCTCTATTCAGGTCATGTGACTCAGAATGTGGGTTCTCTATTCAGGTCATGTGACTCAGACTGCGGGTTCTCTATTCAGGTCATGTGACTCAGACTGAGGGTTCTCTTTCAGGTCATGTGACTCAGACTGCGGGTTCTCTATTCAGGTCATGTGACTCAGACTGCGGGTTCTCTATTCAGGTCATGTGACTCAGACTGAGGGTTCTCTATTCAGGTCATGTGACTCAGACTGTGGGTTCTCTATTCAGGTCATGTGACTCAGACTGTGGGTTCTCTATTCAGGTCATGTGACTCAGACTGTGGGTTCTCTATTCAGGTCATGTGACTCAGACTGCGGGTTCTCTATTCAGGTCATGTGACTCAGACTGCAGGTTCTCTATTCAGGTCATGTGACTCAGACTGCGGGTTCTCTTTTCAGGTCATGTGACTCAGGTGAAAACTCAGAGTGACTTACAGGGCAGATGATCAATGGGGCCTCATTTTTTACATGTGTATAACAAAAGGGATAGATTTTCTCAGTGAAGGTGCATCCCGTAAAAGAGTAGATATGTGACGAGGTTTCCACATTGTAAAAGGAGACCTCTCCCTTCTCATAATCCACGAACACCCCTACCTTCTGGGGCTTCTCTTTCAGGGACAGAACGTCAACTTTCTTATTGTGGGCCTCATACGTCTCCCCATCCCAAAGCCCCACAGTCCACAATCCATTCCCCGGGTAGAATGTAAAAGACCCCTTCCTGTTGATGGATTCTTTTGCCACTGCTAAAGTCCATTCAGTCTTTTGTTTTACCTGCACCTCATAGTAGAATCTCCCCGAGGAGAAGCCCTCTTTTCCCAGGACACAGACGCCAGCGTTAAACCTCTCGGGGTTGTCAGGGAGCTTCTGTGCTCCATCTCCATATCTCACTTGTTTCCCATCACCAGACACGATAAGCCAGAGATGTGCTGTATCAGGATCAAAAGTTACATCTACTGCACACTGTCTGATTCTCTTCAGCTTGATTTCAGGCAACTTCTCCATCTCTTTCTTGAGCGTCTTCCCTAGCTCAGACACAGCTCTCATCACAGTACCCACACATAGATTCTTGTTTACACTGATCTCAGACCAGTTCTTGGTAGGTGGAAGGCTGCAGAGGGAACTCTGAAGGAGGTGGAGGTCGTTCTCAGTGTGTGACAGCTGATGCAGTTCAGTGCTTTTTCTCTGTAGTTCGGTGATTTCCTGCTCCAACTCTTTGATGAACTCTTCAGCCTGTTGCTTTCTGTTTCTTCTCAATCACCTCGATGAGCTCAGCTTTCCTCAATGCACCGCACCAGAGCAGTGAAGACCTCCACACTATCTGCTATGCCTTTCTCGGCATCTCTCTTGCTGAGGTCGCCTGAGGTTTTTTTATCTCCTGAATCTTCTGCTTTCGTTCCTGGATCATCTGCTGCACTTTCCCTTGAGTCTTCTCCAGCTGAGCCTTCCTCTCTCCACACTCTTCCTCTATAGGTACAGTCTTGTGAGTCTTGTGGTCTGTCTCAGTGCAGATTTGACACACACACGTCAGGTCTCTCCTGCAGAACATCTCCAGGGGTCTGCTGTGTCTCTGATACACCCTGTCTTCCAGGTTGTCCACAGGGTCGATCAGCTTGTGTCTCGTCAAGGCCGCCACTCTCTGATGAGGCTCCAGGTGAGTCTCGCAGTAAGAGACCAGACACACCAGACAGGACTTCAGGGCCTTGTGCTCACCCTCAGTACAGACATCACAGGACACTTCTCCCGGTTTGGTGAGGTGTAGTTCAACTTCTGGGTTGATGGTTGTGACTTTAACCGGAGACAACTTCCCGAGCTGAGCATCCATTTTTTTGGAAGTGATCCTATTTACGCTGAGATCAGGTCTTCTGTCAAAGGTATATTTGTTTTTACACAGTGGAGACACTCACAGAGGTCAGTGGTATCCCTGTATCCACTAATACAGGCCTTGCAGAAGTTGTGTCCACATGAGAAGGTGACTGGGTCAGTGAACTCATCCAGACGGAAGGAACTGGAACGGCTCTTCAGACAGGATAACTCTGGAGGATGCCGTTGTTAGGAACAAACCCAAAAAAAGTGATGTCAAACTATTGTAATACACAGTTGATTATTATACAGTGCATGTGGAAAGTATTCAGACTCCTCCTCCCCACATGTTGTTACGGTACAGCCTTATTCTAAAATAGATTACATTTAAAAAAAAATATATATATAAAAACGTATTATCAATCTACACACAATACCCCATAATGGCAAAGCAAAAAAAACTGGTTTTTAGAAATGTTTGCAAATTTATTACAAATAAAAAAACAGATACCTTATTTACATAAGTATACAGACCCTTTGCTATGAGAATCGAAATTGAGCTCAGGTGCATCCTGTTTCCATTGATCATCCTTGAGATGTTTCTACTACTAGATTGGTCCACCTGTGGTAAATTCTTATCATAAGGTACTCTACCTCTGTTAATAACAGCTGGTGCGCAATGTATAATATAAAAGAGGTCTCGAGTTATTGCTCGCCTGGGGTAGAGTACCTTTTGATAAGCTGTAGACCACACTATCTACCAAGAGTGTTCTCATCTACTGTACATGTTTCAAGCAAACCACCATAGTCCCTGTGCCCAAGGAAGCGAAGGTAAACTGCCTAAATGACTACCGCCCCATAGCACAAGTCGGTCGCCATGAGGTTATCACCGATGACGATGAGAGAGGAGGTCAGAGACCTCGCAGTGTGGTGCCAGGACAACAACTTCTCCCTCAATGTGAGCAAGACAAAGGAGCTGATGGTGGACTACAGGAAAAGGCTGGCTGAACAGGCCCCTGTTAACATCGACGGGGCTGTAGTGGAGCGGGTCGAGAGTTTCAAGTTCCATGGGGTACACATCACCAGCTAACTATCATGGTCCAAACACAACAAGACAGTTGTGAAGAGGGCACGACAAAACCTTTTCCACCTCAGGAGACTAAAAAGGTTCTACAGCTGCACCATCAAGAGCATCCTGACTGATTGCATAACCGCCTGGTATGGCAACTGCTCGGCATCTGACCATAAGGCGCTACAGAGGGTAGTGCGTACGGCCCAGTACATCCCTGGGACCAAGCTTCCTGCCATCCAGGACCCATATAATAGGCGGTGTCAGAGTAAAGCCCAAAAAATTGTCATAGACTCCAGTCACCCAAGTCAGAGACTGTCTAGGATTAAAGGCTCCTAGTCAGCTTCTACACCCAAGCCATAAGACTGCTGAACAATCAACCAGTCCAGCCATTTGATTAATGTTTTCTTAACTCTTCTTGAACTGCACTGCTGGTTAAGGGCTTGTAAGTAAGGATTTCACGGTAAGGTCTACAATTTGTTGTGTTCGGCGCATGTGACATAATTGATTTGATTTGGAAAGTTACACACCTGTGTATATAAGGTCGCACAGTTGACAGTGAATGTCAGAGCAAAAACCAAGCCTTGGGGTCAAAGGAATTGTCTGTAGAGCTCAGAGAAGGATTGTGTCGAGGCACAGATCTGGGGAAGGGTACCAAAACATTTCTGCAGCTTTGAAGGTTCCCAAGAACACAGTGGCCTCCATCATTCTGAAATGGAATACGTTTAGAACCACCAAGACTCTCCCTAGAGCTGGCCGCCCGGCCAAATTGAGCAATCGGGGGAGAAAGAAGGGCCTTGGTCAGGGAGGTGACCAAGAACCCGATTTTCACTCTGAAAGAGATCCAGAATTCCTCTGTGGAGATGGGAGTACCTTCCATGGTAGTGTGGCCCGACGGAAGCCACTCCTCAGTAAAAGGCACATGACAGCCCACTTGGAGTTTGCCAAAAGACACCTAAAGAAATCTCCGACCATAAGAAACAAGATTCTCTGGTCTGATGAAACCGTGATTTAACTATTTGGCCTGAATGCCACGTCTGGAGGAAACCAGGCACCTCTAATAACCTGGC
Source organism: Oncorhynchus tshawytscha (assembly GCF_018296145.1). Taxonomy (NCBI): domain Eukaryota; kingdom Metazoa; phylum Chordata; class Actinopteri; order Salmoniformes; family Salmonidae; genus Oncorhynchus; species Oncorhynchus tshawytscha. The sequence continues at coordinate 8,237,797 of NC_056433.1, read as the reverse complement.
CAATATCATCCATACGGTGAAGCATGGTGGTGGCAGCATCATGCTGTGGGGATGTTTTTCAGCAGCAGGGACTGGGAGACTAGTCAGGATCGAGGGAAAGATGAATGGAGCAAAGTACAGAGAGATCCTTGATGAAAACCTTCTCCAGAGTGCTCAGGACCTCAGACTGGGGCGAAGGTTCACCTTCTAACAGGACAACAACCCTAAGCATACAACCATGAGAACACAGGAGTGGCTTTGGAACAAGTCTGGACTTGAATGCAATCTAAGATCTCTGGTGAGACCTGAAAATAGCTATGCAGCGATTTTCCCATTCCAACCTGACAGAGCTTGATAGGATCTGTATAGAATAATGGGAGAAACTTCCCAAATACAGGTGTGACAAGCTTGTAGCGTTGTACCCAAGAAGACTCAAGGCTGTAATTGCTGCCAAAGGTGCTTCAACAAAGTACTGAGTGAAGGGTCTGAATACTTATGTAAATGTGATATTTTTTTTGCATTAAAAAAATAAAATACATTTGCAAACATTTAAAAATAAATAAATAAACAACTTTTTGCTTTGTCATTACGCGGTATTGTGTGTAGATGGATGAGGAAATATAACAACGGAGTTCATTTTAGAGAAAGGCTGTAACGTAACAAAATGTGGAAAAAGTCAAGGGGTCTGAATCATTTCCGAATGCTCCGCATGAAGATATTATCAGTGTGAAATACATTAATACACACACATATATAAATCACAAACAAACAAGTATTAGCTTAGCATAAGTGTTTTCTTCTCTCTCTCTCTCTCTCTCTCTCCTTACCTAAGTCTTTTGTCTTCCAAGCAGAGAAAAAGGAGCAGTGATTCTACAACTCTGACTTACTCTTTTGTTGTTGTTATCCAGTTATCCAGAGTTTCACTTCAGCAAAATCATGTCACTAAGCCCTTCCCTGACTTGTACCATTTCCTACCATGTTGACTTCGGCTCTTAAAGGGATAGACCCTCTAGAAATTGATGGCACTTTTACAAGCTTGACTCTTTGACTCAAATAAAATGTTGGTACAAGGCAAACACATCAGTCCTGTCTCAAATGTCTTAAATGGTTAAAAATGTAAATTAAAAATCATCAGAATTGACGTTGGATAAAAGTACAGAGTGTCAAAAATGGCTGCAATTGGGAGAAATAATGGGAAAGTAATGCTGCTTTGAAATTTGATAAACTTGTAACCACACTTTTGAGAAAATGCTCCTTGAAAAGTTTTGGTTGAGTTTTTACACTTCTTTGTTCACAACCATTCAGCATTGTTCACAAGCTCTGAAGCCTTTTCTCCACCTATCTCTTTAAGGATTCACATGTGAGTAAGGTGGTAGTAAACAATCAAAGATTTCAAAACTAAAAGTGGTGAAAAAACTACAGGAACAACTCCAGGTAAAAATACACTTTATAAAGAACATAAGATCAATAAAGTAGTGCCAATCATGTTGGAGGTCAATTAAATAATCAAAACGTGCTTTACATACCAAGTCATCGTTTCCTTGTAGAGACGCCACACCGCTGCTTTTGTCACAGCAGCTTTCCACCAAAGTGTTTGTGTCTTGGGTGGGGTCCTGGTTATACTATTTCATTATCCTCTGCATAGTTGTTGATGAAGTTCACAACTCGCTGCAAGTCCTCATGCTTCAGGTGTAACCTGTGCCTGCTCGGCTCACTTTTGGATGGGAGTCATTAGACCATTCTCCTTGTATGATTGGTGGAGGAGAGTTAGACGTGTTCTGCTGATGCCTGAAAGACAAATCCCAGATACAAATATTTTGTAATTATTACATGAGGCCTTCCCAGACACACTTTTCTAAATTGATGGATGTGAAAGAGAGGCTACAACCACCCACAAGCCACGTTGAGCTAAGTGGAGGGGTCTCTATTGTCTAGACCTGGTCACATGTTATCAAATACTGGACGTAAGATGGATGCAATCACCTCCAGACACACCTGGCTACATTGCTGGGTCATATAATCATCTGGCAAAGTGGAGTCTTTTTTGTTTAGACTAACTAGCTAAACAATTAACCATGATCCCAACCCACACTACTAGCAATACAAACAGAATGTCATAGCTTGCCGTGCGGTAGCAGAGAAAACATTCTATGACTAGGGTAGCTAGAGTCTATGCCTTGCGGTCGGAGGCCAAGTAGTTGCCATGCCAGGCAGTGATGCAACCAGTCAGGATGCTCTCGATGGTGCAGCATGAAAATATGTGTTATGAATCTACAGGTAGCTCAAGCTACCAGCTAGGTTCAATGTTAGCTAGGTAGCTAACAGTACGCTTTAACGTGCAATGAAAACGACTTTCTGACCAAATTTGAAACGTATAAAATCTCAAATGTTTCACAGTCATGGTTGCCATTAGTTTGAAGATGTAATCCAGAGACAGGTGTTTTATACAACCGCCTTCTGTGTTCTCTTTTCGACTCCGTCCGCATTTGCAATCAAAACATCAGTATTTTCTACGTCACTTTCTCATACTCCTCTTTTCACCGGGCATTCCACTGATTTCAACTCAGTCAACTTCTTCCCCGCGATAACAACACTGTAGATCTCCGTTTCTTCTTCCCCATCACAGAAGACTTTACATCATCCGGATTAATTAAAATGTTTTTACTTTAAGTCAGTGATGATTCATTTTCAGTCAGAGAGAGTCAGCATGGTACGATCGTCCTCCAGAAAGTAGTCCATCACAACTTTTTTGGGGATCTTTGTTCGATTGCGTCTGCTAACTTCAGGGCAGCAATGTTGTTGAGAGTAGTAGCAACACTTTTGCAGTTCTCCATGGCTATATCTTTCATAAAGCAAAGATTTTTCTTCTTCTTTGGAGTTGAACGGCGGTTGGCATCCAATATGTTGCATTACCGCCCCCAACTGCACTATAATATAAATCCATTATACTTTGTGATACAACTTTTTAAAAACATTTTTTAAAACATCCTTCCAACTAACCCTACAATCATTAAAAACTCACTATCCCCAAACACTACTTTGAACCTATCTGCTACTGCACCATGCCAACGGCCTGGGAGGTCAACACACTGTGTAAGCTCTTCTGAAGTCAAATCTCATATGGCCAAATACTTCTCTGCAGCTGCCACCACAACATCTATTTTCTGTGATTTCCATTCCATTTCTGAGGCACAGTTAACCATTGCTATGAACGCTAAGAAGCCAACTTTACTGAAGCAAATATCACTTGTTGGCTTATCCCTCTGTTCTAGCACAGATCTACTACTCACAAGGATCCTCTCAGGATCCCTCACCCTTGACCCATTCTCTTCTACTTTCTTCACTGCCTCAGCATACGACACCTTCTGCACTACTCTGACTCAAGCCACCTCAAACTGCCTCTCTCACACCAGACACTTCCAATCCCCAGCAACATGAGCCCCCCTATAGTTGACACGCACAACTTTATCCACCGAAGCTACACAGTCCTCTTTCCCATTGCCCTCCTGCACACTTCCCACATCTTGGAATCTCCCTCTTACAAACTGCTGAGACATGACCATAAACGTGGCACTTGAAACACTGCAGTGGATTCGGCACAACAACTCTAACAGGATAACTGATATATCCTAACATGACTTTGTCAGGTAAAGACTCTGACTCAACTCAAGGACGGACTCCTCTGTTTCACCACACTCCCCACCGGGTCTGTGTTACACCAAACGGCAGCATCACAAACACCAGGAATGTTCAACTACAAATGCTCCACCTCCACACTTAACGCTACCCCAGAAATCACTCCTGGTGCCCTGAACAATGGTGCCTTGTTCCTAAGAGCAAAGCAAGAAACCGATCTTGACCCAAGCTGCGTGACATGGAACACCCGCTCCTTCTGGTCAGAAGAAACACAAGCAAATATCACAAGTCTACTACAGGTTACCTTCACTGATTCTGCTACACCCAACTCCTTTCATACCCTCCCTGAAACCACATGGATCTGCCAAAAGGCAAAGATCCACTTTCTCCAAAAAATGTTGCTCCTACTGGACCAGATTCTTCTTGATCATGTCCATTGATGCCAGGCTCGGGTTCTGAGATTTTCACCACACCTTCCACCTCACTTAACTCGCCTTCATTCACTTCTATTTCACCTCCAGAACTTGATTTGGCACTAGGTTCACTCTGTTTGCACTTAACACCAATCTTCCACATTTTTATCGCCATCTTCTTCAAATTCAAATCCAACCTCTTCTTTCTCTTTTTTCCTCCTCCATTCCTGCTCAGGAATCCACCTTTCTGTGTCCATGTCCCAATATTCCTCTTCCCCTCTGACTTTACTTGCGGCCTGGTGGCGTCCCGACTTAACTCGATCTCACAATCATCCTGCTCAGCTCAGAAACATGTTGTCTCCAGGTGCTGACATTTTGAGAGCATGAGCCTTCTGTCCGATTGAGCGCAAAACATTTAGTTGCAACAGAAACCGTTTACTCCCTCGTCCAAAAAACTCTCGTTAGCGGAATCCATGAAACAATCAGTAGTGAAAAGAGAGCATGTTATAGACAGAAGCCTGCGACATGGCAGACCAATCAGAAGTCATCTCTCAGCATGTCCAGTCCACCCATTAGCTCAGCCAAACAAATCAAATCAAATTGTATTAGTCACATGTGATATGCTTACTTACGAGCCCCTAACCAACAATGCAGTTTAAAACGAAAACAAAAAAATACTAATAAGAATAATAAAATAAAAGTAACAAGTAATTAAAGAACAGCTGTAAAATAACAACAGCGAGACTATATACAGGGGGTACAGAGTGGAGGCTATATACAGGGGGAACCGGTACAGAGTCAATGTGGAGGCTATATACAGGGGGTACCGGTACAGAGTCAATGTGGAGGCTATATACAGGGGGTACCGGTACAGAGTCAATGTGGAGACTATATACAGGGGGGGTACTGATACAGAGTCAATGTGGAGGCTATATACAGGGGGTACCGGTACAGAGTCAATGTGGAGGCTATATACAGGGGGTACCGGTACAGAGTCAATGTGGAGACTATATACAGGGGGTACTGATACAGAGTCAATGTGGAGGCTATATACAGGGGGTACCGGTACAGAGTCAATGTGGAGGCTATATACAGGGTATTACGGTGCAGAGTCAATGTGGAGGCTATATACAGGGGGTACCGGTACAGAGTCAATGTGGAGGCTATATACAGGGGGTACCGGTACAGAGTCAATGTGGAGGCTATATACAGGGGGTACCGGTACAGAGTCAATGTGGAGGCTATATACAGGGGGTACTGGTACAGAGTCAATGTGGAGGCTATATACAGGGGGTACTTGTACAGAGTCAATGTGGAGGCTATATACAGGGGGTACCAGTACAGAGTCAATGTGGAGGCTATATACAGGGGGTACCGGTACAGAGTCAATGTGGAGGCTTTATACAGGGGGTACCGGTACACAGTCAATGTGGAGGCTATATACAGGGGGTACCAGTACAGAGTCAATGTGGAGGCTATATACAGGGGGTACCGGTACAGAGTCAATGTGGAGGCTATATACAGGGGGTACCGGTACAGAGTCAATGTGGAGGCTATATACAGGGGGTACTGGTACAGAGTCAATGTGGAGGCTATATACAGGGGGTACCGGTACAGAGTCAATGTGGAGGCTATATACAGGGGGTACTGGTACAGAGTCAATGTGGAGGCTATATACAGGGGGTACTGGTACAGAGTCAATGTGGAGGCTATATACAGGGGGTACCAGTACAGAGTCAATGTGGAGGCTATATACAGGGGGTACCGGTACAGAGTCAATGTGGAGGCTTTATACAGTGGGGTACCGGTACACAGTCAATGTGGAGGCTATATACAGGGGGTACCAGTACAGAGTCAATGTGGAGGCTATATACAGGGGTACCGGTACAGAGTCAATGTGGAGGCTATATACAGGGGGTACCGGTACAGAGTCAATGTGGAGGCTATATACAGGGGGTACTGGTACAGAGTCAATGTGGAGACCATATACAGGGGGTACCGGTACAGAGTCAATGTGGAGGCTATATACAGGGGGGTCAATGTGCGGGGCACCGGTTAATTGAGATAATATGTACATGTAGGTAGAGTTATTAAAGTGAACTATGAATAGATGACAACAGAGAGTGGCAGCGGGGTGGGGGGGGGCAATGTAAATAGTCTGGGTGGCCATTTGATTAGATGTTCAGGAGTCTCATGGCTTGGGGGTAGAAGCTGTTTAGAAGCCTTTTGGACCTAGACTTGGTGTTCCGGTACCTCTTTCCGTGCGGTAGCAGAGAGAACAGTCTATGACTAGGGTGGCTAGAGTTTATGAACATTTTTAAGGCCTTCCTCTGACACCGCCTGGTATAGAGGTCCTGGATAGCAGGAAGCTTGGCCCCGGTGATGTACTGGGCCGTTCACACTACTGTAGTGCCTTGCGGTCTGAGGCCAAGCAGTTGCCATACCAGGCAGTGATGCAACCAGTCAGGATGCTCTCGATGGTGCAGCTGTAGAACCTTTTGAGGATCTGAGGACCCATGCCAAATCTTTTCAGTCTCCTGAGGAGGAGCTCGGTCCTCTTTTTCCTGTAGTCCACAATCATCTCCTTTCTATTGATCACATTGAGGGTTGTTGTCCTGGCGACAGGGTCTCTGACCTATAGGCTGTCTAGTTGTTGTCGGTGATCAGCCCTACCACTGTTGTGTCATCGGCAAACTTAATGATGATGTTGGAGTCGTGCCTGGCCATGCAGTCATAAGTGTACATGGAGTACAGGAGGGGACTGAGCACACCCCCCTGAGGGGCCCCTGTGTTGAGGATGAGCGTGGCAGATGTGTTGTTACCTACCCTTACCGCCTGGGGGCGGCACGTCAGGAAGTCCAGGATCCAGTTGCAGGGGAAGTGTTTAGTTCCAGTGTCCTTAGCTTATTGATGAGCTTTGAGGGCACTATGGTGTTGAACGCTGAGCTGTAGTCAATGAATAGCATTCTCACATAGGTGTTCCTTTTGTCCAGGTAGGAAAGGGCAGTGTGGAGTGCAATAGAGATTACATCATCAGTGGTCTGTTAGGGCGGTATGCAAATTAGAGTGGGTCTAGGGTGTCTGGGATATTGGTGTTGATGTGAGCCATGACCAGTGTTTCAAAGTACTTCATGGCTACAGACATGAGTGCTACGGTTCTGTAGTCATTTAGGCAGGTTACCTTAGTGTTCTTGGGCACAGGGACTATGGTGGTCTGCTTAAAACATGTTGGTATTACAGACTCAGACAGGGAGCGATTGAGCATGTCAGTGAAGACACTTGCCAGTTGGTCAGCTCATGCTCGCAGTACAGTACACATCCAAGTAATCCGTCTGGCTCTGCGGAATTGTGAATGTTGACCTGTTTAAAGGTCTTACTCGCATCGGCTGCGGAGAGCTGTTTTTATTTATTTACTTTTCTGCTCTTTTGCACACCAATATCTCTACCTGTACATGACCATCTGATCATTTATCACTCCAGTGTTATTAATGTGCAAAATTGTAATTATTCGCCTACCTCCTCATGCCTTTTGCACACAATGTATATGGACTCCCTTTTTTTTCCTACTGTGTTATTGACTTGTTAATTGTTTACTCCATGTGTAACTCTGTGTTGTCTGTTCACACTGCTATGCTTTATCTTGGCCAGGTCGCAGTTGTAAATGAGAACTTGTTCTCAACTAGCCTACCTGGTTAAATAAAGGTGAAATAAAAAATAAAAACATTTAAAATAAACACAGTCTTCCGGAACAGCTGGTGCTCGCATGCATTTTTCAGTGTTATTTGCCTCGAAACTAGCATTGAAGTAGTTTAGCTCATCTGGTAGGCTCGTGTCACTGGGCAGCTCTCGGCTGTGCTTCCCTTTGTAGTGTGTAATCGTTTGCAAGCTCTGCCACATCCGACGAGCGTAAGAGCCGGTGTAGTATGATTCAATCTTAGTTCTGTATTGATGCTTTACCTGTTTGATGGTTCGTTGGAGGGCATAGTGGGATTTCTTATAAGCTTCCGGGTTAGAGTCCCGCTCCTTGAAAGCAGCAGCTCTAGCCTTTAGCTCACTGTGGATGCCTGTAATCCATGGCTTCTGGTTGGGGTATATACATACAGTCACTGTGGGGACGATGTCATCAATGCACTTATTGATGAATCCGATGACTGATGTGGTGTTCTCCTCAAAGCCATCGGAGCAATCCCGGAACATATTCCAGTCTGTGCTAGCAAAATAGTCCTGTAGCTTAGCATCTTCTGCTTCATCTGACCACTTTTTTATTGATCGAGTCATTGGTGCTTCCTGCTTTAATTTTTGCTTGTAAGCAGGAATCAAGAGGATGGAATTATGGTCAGATTTGTTAAATGGAGGGCGAGGGAGAGCTTTGTATGCGTCTCTGTGTGTGGAGTAAATGTGATCCAGAGTTTTTTCCCTCTGGTTGCTGTAAATTTCCCTGCATTTAAAGTCCCCGGCCACTAGGAGCGACGCCTCTGGCTGAGCGTTTTCCTATTTGCTTATTGCGGAATACAGAAGGCAGTGGGGGTTTATTCGATCGCCTACGAATTCTCTGAATTCGTGGCTTGCGGGAAAGTTCTTGTCTTTTTCTTTGGCAAAACCAAACTAGGTTTGTAATTTAATTTTGTTTTTGTATTTACAGATGACATACACATTTGTTATTAAGTCACATGAAAGTTCACATGTTCCTGAAGGTATTTCAATAAATGACACTCAAATGACTGTCCTGTGAAGTAGTGACGTCCGTCATGTACCCAGCTTTTCTAAATGGGTCACATACTGTATAACACTGAGTATACAAAACATTAAGCTCTTTTCATGACAGACTGATCCCTTATTGATGTCACCACTTTAATCAGTGTAGATGAAGGGGAGGAGACAGGTTAAAGAAGGATGAAGTGCCTTTGAACGGGGTAGGTGCCAGGTGCACCGGTTTGAGTGTGTCAAGAACTGCACCGCAGCTGGGTTTTTCACTCTCAACTGTTTCCCGTGGTGATCAAGAAGGGGCCATCACCCGAAGATCATCCAGTCAACTAGACACAACTGTGGGACCAGTCAACTTGACACAACTGTGGGACCAGTCAACTAGACACAACTGTGGGATCAGTCAACTTGACACAACTGTGGGATCAGTCAACTTGACACAACTGTGGGACCAGTCAACTAGACACAGCTGTGGGACCAGTCAACTAGACACAACTGTGGGACCAGTCAACTTGACACAGCTGTGGGACCAGTCAACTAGACTCAACTTTACAGGTAGCATCAGTGGAAGTTAATTTTCAAATTTTCAATCTAAAAGTACGTTTCGAGTGTGGTCTTTATGGTTTGTATACATATTATATTCATATTACACAATCCGTAGTTTTGGCTAACAAACTAGCAAAATAAACTTTTGCTCACACGGGGGGTGTGATCCTCTCCTGGCCCGTGTAGTGGGGACCCGTTTTGGCTCAAGAGCACTGGCAAATCTTCTGTAATTTAACTTTCAAGTTATCCTTGGATGAAAATGGCTTGTTCAACTCCACCTTAGGACTATACCATCACGTTTCACCCTAGAGATCTCCTGTGATGTCAAAAACATTGTTAGTCACAAAAAGTGTGTGTGTGTGTGTGTGTATTTGGTTACTTCTCTGTATAGTTCAATGCAACATTCTTAAGGTTAGGCGTCGACTCTGATTGGTTAAGGTTAGGCGTCGACTCTGATTGGTTAAGGTTAGGGTTAACTGACTCTGAATGGTTAAGGTTAGGCGTTAACTCTGAATGGTTAAGGTTAGGGTTAACATTTGGGATAGGCTTGAAACAAAAATGGTCAACAACAACTTTCTATCGCTGGATTCAAAACATCCTTTGTAGCTAGAGGCCGAAGCTTGCGTCCATCCACCATCCTCTTGCACAGCGATCCCAGCAAAACCTACTTGAAGGTAACAACACTCACTGTTGCCCCAAGTGACCGGGTTCATACTTCCGGCGCCGACAGAGATGGCCGCCTCGCTTCGCGTTCCTAGGAAACTATGCAGTTTTTTGTTTTTTTACGTGTTATTTCTTACACTAGTACCCCAGGTCATCTTAGGTTTCTTTACATACAGCCGACAAGAACTACTGAATATAAGATCAGCGTCAACTCACCATCAGTACGACCAAGAATATGTTTTTCGCGACGCGGATCCTGTGTTCTGCCTTACAACCAGTGTAACCGAGTGGATCACATGCAGCGACAAAAAAAAAACGACTCAGAAAAAGAGGGAAACGAAGCGGTCTTCTGGTCAGACTCCGGAGACGGGCACATCGTGCACCACTCCCTAGCATTCTTCTTGCCAATGTCCAGTCTCTTGACAACAAGGTTGATGAAATCCGAGCAAGGGTAGCATTCCAGAGGGACATCAGAGACTGTAACGTTCTCTGCTTCACGGAAACATGGCTAACTGGAGAGACGCAATCCGGCGGTGCAGCCAGCGGGTTTCTCCACGCATCGCGCCGACAGAAACAAACATCTTTCTGGTAAGAAGAGGGCGGGGGCGTATGTCTTATGGCCAACGTGACATGGTGTGATGAAAGAAACATACAGGAACTCAAATCCTTCTGTTCACCTGATTTAGAATTCCTCACAATCAAATGTAGACCGCATTATCTACCAAGAGAATTCTCTTCGATTATAATCACAGCCGTATATATCCCCCAAGCAGACACATCGATGGCTCTGAACGAACTTTATTTAACTCTCTGCAAACTGGAAACGATTTATCCGGAGGCTGCATTCATTGTAGCTGGGGATTTTAACAAGGCTAATCTGAAAACAAGACTCCCTAAATTTTATCAGCATATCGATTGAACCAGGGGTGGAAAGACCCTGGATCATTGTTACTCTAACTTCCGCGACGCATATAAGGCCCTGCCCCGCCCCCTTTCAGAAAAGCTGACCACGACTCCATTTTGTTGATCCCTGCCTACAGACAGAAACTAAAACAAGAAGCTCCCACGCTGAGGTCTGTCCAACGCTGGTCCGACCAAGCTGACTCCACACTCCAAGACTGCTTCCATCACGTGGACTGGGAGATGTTTCGTACGTCAGACAACAACATTGACGAATACGCTGATACGGTGTGCGAGTTCATTAGAACGTGCGTTGAAGATGTCGTTCCCATAGCAACGATTAAAACATTCCCTAACCAGAAACCGTGGATTGATGGCAGCATTCGTGTGAAACTGAAGGCACGAACCACTGCTTTTAATCAGGGCAAGGTGTCTGGTAACATGGCTGAATACAAACAGTGCAGCTATTCCCTCCGCAAGGCTATCAAACAAGCTAAGCGCCAGTACAGAGACAAAGTAGAATCTCAATTCAACGGCTCAGACACAAGAGGTATGTGGCAGGGTCTACAGTCAATCACGGACTACAGGAAGAAACCCAGCCCAGTCACGGACCAGGATGTCTTGCTCCCAGGCAGACTAAATAACTTTTTGCCCGCTTTGAGGACAATACAGTGCCACTGACACGGCCTGCAACGGAAACATGCGGTCTCTCCTTCACTGCAGCCGAAGTGAGTAAGACATTTAAACGTGTTAACCCTCGCAAGGCTGCAGGCCCAGACGGCATCCCCAGCCGCGCCCTCAGAGCATGCGCAGACCAGCTGGCCGGTGTGTTTACGGACATATTCAATCAATCCCTATACCAGTCTGCTGTTCCCACATGCTTCAAGAGGGCCACCATTGTTCCTGTTCCCAAGAAAGCTAAGGTAACTGAGCTAAACGACTACCGCCCGTAGCACTCACATCCGTCATCATGAAGTGCTTTGAGAGACTAGTCAAGGACCATATCACCTCCACCCTACCTGACACCCTTGACCCACTCCAATTTGCTTACCGCCCAAATAGGTCCACAGACGATGCAATCTCAACCACACTGCACACTGCCCTAACCCATCTGGACAAGAGGAATACCTATGTGAGAATGCTGTTCATCGACTACAGCTCGGCATTCAACACCATAGTACCCTCCAAGCTCGTCATCAAGCTCGAGACCCTGGGTCTCGACCCCGCCCTGTGCAACTGGGTACTGGACTTCCTGACGGGCCGCCCCCAGGTGGTGAGGGTAGGCAACAACATCTCCTCCCCGCTGATCCTCAACACTGGGGCCCCACAAGGGTGCGTTCTGAGCCCTCTCCTGTACTCCCTGTTCACCCACGACTGCGTGGCCATGCACGCCTCCAACTCAATCATCAAGTTTGCGGACGACACAACAGTGGTAGGCTTGATTACCAACAACGACGAGACGGCCTACAGGGAGGAGGAGAGGGCCTCGGAGTGTGGTGTCAGGAAAATAACCTCACACTCAACGTCAACAAAACTAAGGAGATGATTGTGGACTTCAGGAAACAGCAGAGGGAACACCCCCCCATCCACATCGATGGAACAGTAGTGGAGAGGGTAGCAAGTTTTAAGTTCCTCGGCATACACATCACAGACAAACTGAATTGGTCCACTCACACAGACAGCATCGTGAGGAAGGCGCAGCAGCGCCTCTTCAACCTCAGGAGGCTGAAGAAATTCGGCTTGTCACCAAAAGCACTCACAAACTTCTACAGATGCACAATCGAGAGCATCCTGGCGGGCTGTATCACCGCCTGGTATGGCAACTGCACCGCCCTCAACCGTAAGGCTCTCCAGAGGGTAGTGAGGTCTGCACAACGCATCACCGGGGGCAAACTACCTGCCCTCCAGGACACCTACACCACCCGATGCTACAGGAAGGCCATAAAGATCATCAAGGACATCAACCACCCGAGCCACTGCCTGTTCACCCCGCTGCCATCCAGAAGGCGAGGTCAGTACAGGTGCATCAAAGCTGGGACCGAGAGACTGAAAAACAGCTTCTATCTCAAGGCCATCAGACTGTTAAACAGCCACCACTAACATTGAGTGGCTACTGCCAACACACTGTCAATGACACTGACTCTACTCCAGCCACTTTAATCATGGGAATCGATGGGAAATGATGTAAATATATCACTAGCCACTTTAAACAATGCTACCTTATATAATGTTACTTACCCTACATTGTTCATCTCATATGCATACGTTGATACTGTACTCTATATCATCGACTGCATCCTTATGTAATACATGTATCACTAGCCACTTTAACTATGCCACTTGGTTTACATACTTATCTCATATGTATATACTGTACTCGATATCATCTACTGTATCTTGCCTATGCTGCTCTGTACCATCACTCATTCATATATCCTTATGTACATACTCTTTATCCCCTTACACTGTGTATGACAGTAGGTTTTTTTTGGAATTGTTAGTTAGATTACTTGCTCGTTATTACTGCATTGTCGGAACTAGAAGCACAAGCATTTCGCTACACTCGCATTAACATCTGCTAACCATGTGTATGTGACAAATAAAATTTGATTTGATTTGAAAGTGTCAATCATGGAATCCTGAGAATGGCTGTAGATGGCTGGATGAGGGGAGAGTTGTACTGAGGATGAAGACTGAGGTGTGTGGAGGGGCGGTTGTGTGTGTGTTTGTGTCTGTGTGTGTGTGTGTGTGTGTGTTTGTGTGTATGCACACGTGCCCGTGTTCATATCTTTCTGTGTGTGCGTGTGCGTGTGTGCATTTGTGTTCCCAGCTAAATCAATACAACTCCCCCTGGCAGACATTACAAAGGACTTCGCTTCAAAGAGAAGTACAGACCGTCTCATTTCCACAAAGACAAAGACATTCAGAGACAAAAGATATACAACATACAGACACACACTACCTCCTAAAATCCTGGAGCCATGGATAGCACAGAGAGGTCTGCCTGTTAGCCAAATGGCGCTAGGCCCTCGTTGGCAAGGTGTTAATATTTGGATGGGTAACACACTACCACACAATGGACAGACACACCTGCAGGGATTATTGTGCTAATGTTGCTGATGAAACTAGGCATGACAGCACCTGTTTTTTTTTCTTCTCTAAACCAAAATAGCTAGCTTGGTACACTAAAACTCTCAAACTACGCATGAAACAACCTCTTCTCTAAAGGACACCCACCATCTTGGCTCTCTGGAAATACTATCAAACTAAATGTGACAACAACCCTGTCTTCTGTTGCTGTTTTGGAGAAGGGACTGAGGGTCCCCACGGTTACTAGATAGTGCGTATGTTGTATTAATTAAGGATCCCCATTAGTTCCTGTCAAGGCAGCAGCTACTCTTCCTGGGGTTTATTATGGATCCCCATTAGTTCCTGCCAAGGCAGCAGCTACTCTCCCTGGGGTGTATTATGGATCCTCATTAGTTCCTGTCAAGGCAGCAGCTACTCTTCCTGGGGTGTATTATGGATCCTCATTAGTTCCTGTCAAGGCAGCAGCAGCTACTCTTCCTGGGGTGTATTATGGATCCTCATTAGTTCCTGTCAAGGCAGCAGCTACTCTTCCTGGGGTTTATTAAGGATCCCCATTAGTTCCTGCCAAGGCAGCAGCTACTCTTCCTGGGGTTTATTTTGGATCCCCATTAGTTCCTGTCAAGGCAGCAGCGTGAGTTTGTGGGGTGTGACTGAGACAAAAAAAAATCACTGTTCATATTCTACCAGAGAGCACAGTTGAATTGTTATTGTTACGCTGGCAAGTGCACTATCGTGACATGAATCCAAATGTGTGTGTTTGGCTGGAGAAAAGCAACGTTATTTTGGTCGCAGAGTAGCCAGCTCTGCGTCAATAAGACAGATGTTTAGAGATAAAGCAGGGTGGGTGTTGTGTACTCAGGGTCGAGAAGTGATATAGGTGGAGCTCTAGGGTCCGTGGCAGGGGTCACATAGTGTAGGCCACAGTGCTACACGTCAGGTTATGATTAATGAATGTGAACTTTACCCATGCACGTACACGCACGCACACACACACACAAACACACCTGCCTGACTGACAGATACAGAGGGGGCCCCTAACATCGAATTCCTATTAGCCTCTCTCCCCCCTCTCTCTCTCTCTCTCTCTCTCTCTCTCTCTCTCTCACTCTCTCCCCTCTCTCTCCTCTCCCTCTCTCTCTCTCTCTCTCTCTCTTCCTCTCACTCTCTCCCCCTCTCTCTCTCTCTATCTCTCTCTCTCTCTCACTCTCCCCCCTCTCTCTCCCCCCTCTCTCTCACTCTCTCTCTCTTTCCTCACTCTCTCCCTCTCTCACTCTCTCCTCTCTCTTTCCTCACTTTCTCTATCTCTTCACTATTTCTCTCTCCTCTCCCTCTCTCTCTCTTTCTTCACTCTCTCCTCCCTCTCTTTCCTCTCTCTCTCCTCTCACTCTCTCTTTCATCTCTCTCTCCTCTCTCTCTCACTCTCTCTAATTTCTTTACTGCTGAATGCGAACATAAATGAACATTATTTTTGATTGACAGGGGGAACCTTGAGCTCTTTGCTTGCATGAAGCAGGGACAGAGCAGAATGACACAGAGACTGGTATTAGAGAGAGAGAGAGAGAGAGAGAGAGAGAGAGAGAGAGAGAGAGACGGGAGAGATGGAGAGAGACTGATAGGTAGGGGAGTGAGAGGAAGAGAGAGACCAATCGCTAGGAGCGAGAGTGAGAGAGACCGATAACCTCACATCACCCTCACATTACCCTCATCACCCGCACATTACCCCCACATCACCCTGTCGTCACCTCTCATCACCCTCTCATCACCTTATTTTCTTCCACCCTTCCTCTTACTCTCCTCCTCCTCTGCTCTCCCCAAGCTTGTTCACAGGGTTTGACTTGTTCTTGCATGGTGTGTGTGCTCAGCGTCTGTGTCTGAATAAGTGTGTGTGGAGGACAACGATATCATCAGTAGGTGGAAGCTGGAGTCTACACGACCCAGGTCTGTGGGTCTAACCTGGCCCAGGTCTGTGGGTCTAACCTGTTGGAGTCTACACGGCCCAGGTCTGTGAGTCTAACCTGTTGGAGTCTACACGGCCCAGGTCTGTGGGCCAGAGTCTGTTATTAACATACTTAGTTTTTTCTTGTTCTTTTCTCTCTTGGTTTCTCCTCACCCCACACCATCACAGATTTCTGTTCACTGCAGTTGCCTTGTGTCTGATCTCCTCTCAGTGAGAGATACTACCTTGCCGTTCTTACAGAAATTCAAACACGTTTATATTTTTACTCTAGACTGATCGCTTCTGTGCTACTTTGGGTTCTTCTGATCCTACATAGAGATAGTTACTCCTGAGATATCATCACTCACTCCAGCGCACTCAGACGGCTTTGTGGTGAATGTCATCAGAGCCAAGGTGTGTGTACGCGCTTTGTGTGGGTGTGCCTGTGTGTGGGTGTGCCTATGTGTGGGTGTGTGTGTGTGTGCCTGTGTGTGTGTGTGTGTGTGTGTGCGCTTTGCCTGTGTGCCTGTGTGTGTTTGTGTGCCTGTGTGTGTGTGTGCCTGTGTGTTTGTGCCTGTGTGTGTTTGTGTGCCTGTGTGTGTTTGCCTGTGTGCCTGTGCGTGCCTGTGTGCCTGTTTGTGTGCCTGTGTGTGCCTGTGTGTGTGTGCCTGTGTGTGTTTGTGTGCCTGTGTGTGTTTGTGTGCCTGTGTGTGTGTACCTGTGTGCCTGTGTGTGTGTGTCTGTGTGTGCCTGTGTGTCTGTGTGTCTGTGTGCCCGTGTGTCTGTGTGCCTGTGTGCCTGTGTGCGTGTGCCTGTGTGTCTGTGTGTGTGGGGGGGGGGCATCCGTGCGTTTTCAGAAGCAAAGTGGAACAACGTGGTTTCAGAGCATTTCGTATTATTCTGTATGTAAATCCGAGACATACCATTTAGTATGATAAGTTACGTTTTGTATGGCATGTCTACATTTGTGGATGTCCATCATCCATTTCGTTATATGTTACGAATAGCAATTCGTACAATTTGTAACTAATTTGCTAACCGTACAATTTGTTATGAAGTTGCAAAACGTATGATATGTTACGAATCCCAATTTGTTGTGGCTAACGTTAGCTAGGTGGCTAACGCTAGATCTCTGGGTTAAGGGTTAAGGTTAGGTTAAAGTGTTAATGTTAGGCTTAGGGGAAGGGTTAGCTCACGTGCTAAGAATGTGCAAAGTAGCAAAAAAAAAGTAGTTTCTAATTTCTGAGTTCTATTACTCACGCAACATTCTACCCTTCAAGCAACGTCTGTTTAAGAAGTTTAACCACCTCGTCTCCACTGTAATATATTTGTGTTGTGGAGAAATGACCAGGCAGGAGACGGGAGTACAGTTAGTTTAGTCCAAACCTCTCGTGCTCTCAACAGCCTCCGGCACAATAGTGCGCAGTAACGTAACAGCAGTAACTAATGTAAACAGATGTAGATCCCAGATACTACAATGATGAGATTCGAACATGCAACTTTTGGGTTGTTAGACATTCGTGTCCACCAATCTACCCCGACCAACCACTTTCCTATCTTATGTAACTGTAGCATACTCTATCATTCTAATTTGAGTGTGGCGGATTTACGTTTACTATGTTACGTCTAGTCTGAGACCAGTCTGGGTGGAATGAAACCAAAGTTAATTTCTCATCCAGCAACTTTAATAAGGAAAGCTTGTCTTTGGAGAGGGGGGAGAGAATTGAATTATACCATTTACACAGGTCATAGGGGAGAATTATGTTGAGCCATGTAGACAAGCTGGAAAATTAGTTGAACTAATAGTGACAGCAAATAGCTTGACCATTCTGTAATTAATGCCACACAAACAATAATTAGTGCCGTTCAAAACTAAAAAATGTGTATTGCACTTTTATTTCTACCTGTGATGTACAGAAACCATCAATTAATTCTAAGTGAACTCTTCCTGAAAGAGACATCCCTCTTTAGATACTTCCTGAAAGAGACATCCCTCTTTAGATACTTCCTGAAAGAGACATCCCTCTTTAGATACTTCCTGAAAGAGACATCCCTCTTTAGATACTTCCTGAAAGAGACATCCCTCTTTAGATACTTCCTGAAAGAGACATCCCTCTTTAGATACTTCCTGAAAGAGACATCCCTCTTTAGATACTTCCTGAAAGAGACATCCCTCTTTAGATACTTCCTGAAAGAGACATCCCTCTTTAGATACTTCCTGAAAGAGACATCCCTCTTTAGATACTTCCTGAAAGAGACATCCCTCTTTAGATACTTCCTGAAAGAGACATCCCTCTTTAGATACTTCCTGAAAGAGACATCCCTCTTTAGATACTTGGTGTGAGAATGTGGTGACTGAGAGACATCCCTCTTTACGTATGAGAGTGTGGTGACTGAGTGTATGAGAGTGTGGTGACTGAGTGTATGAGAGTGTGGTGACTGAGTGTATGAGAGTGTGGTGACTGAGAGTGTGGTGACTGAGTGTATGAGAGTGTGGTGACTGAGTGTATGAGAGTGTGGTGACTGAGTGCATGAGAGTGTGGTGACTGGTGACTGAGTGTGTGAGAGTGTGGGGTGACTGAGTGTGTGGTGACTGAGTGTGTGAGAGTGTGGTGACTGGTGACTGAGTGTGTGAGGTGTGGGGTGACTGAGTGTGTGGTGACTGAGTGTGTGAGAGTGTGGTGACTGGTGACAGTGTGTGAGAGTGTGGGGTGACTGAGTGTGGGGTGACTGAGTGTGGGGTGACTGAGTGTGTGAGAATGTGGTGACTGAGTGTGTGAGAATGTGGTGACTGAGTGTGGGGTGACTGAGTGTGGGGTGACTGAGTGTGATGACTGAGTGTGGGGTGACTGAGAATGTGGTGACTTAGTGTGTGAGAGTGTGGTGACTGAGTGTGGTGACTGAGTGTGTGAGAATGTGGTGACTGAGTGTGGGGTGACTGAGTGTGGGGTGACTGATAGACTGTTCTCACTGAGCCTCTCAGGCTGATCAATCCCCATCAGAGCCAGTAAAGTGTTGTAGTCAGAGGAAAGGACTACTGGAGATGGGACCTGATTGGGCCTTGGCATGTAATGAGGTCTCAATGACATACACAGGAGGAGGCAGGTAGCTGGGTCCAGGGGCAGGCAGAAGGTCATACACAGGAGGAGGCAGGTAGCTGGGTCCAGGGGCAGGCAGAAGGTCATACACAGGAGGAGGCAGGTAGCTGGGTCCAGGGGCAGGCAGAAGGTCATACACAGGAGGAGGCAGGGAGCAGGGTCCAGGGGCAGGCAGAAGGTCATACACAGGAGGAGGCAGGGAGCTGGGTCCGGGGCAGGCAGAAGGTCATACACAGGAGGAGGCAGGGAGCTGGGTCCAGGGGCAGGCAGAAGGTCATACACAGGAGGAGGCAGGGAGCTGGGTCCAGGGGCAGGCAGAAGGTCATACACAGGAGGAGGCAGGTAGCTGGGTCCAGGTGCAGGCAGAAGGTCATACACAGGAGGAGGCAGGTATCTGGGTCTAGGGGCAGGCAGAAGGTCATACACAGGAGGAGGCAGGTAGCTGGGTCCAGGGGCAGGCAGAAGGTCATACACAGGAGGAGACAGGTAGCTGGGTCCAGGGGCAGGCAGAAGGTCATACACAGGGGGTCCAGCAAGGCAACAGTACAGGCAGGGAAAAGGCTGTAACGTTGTCTGGGAGACCAGGCAATAGGTAGATAACAGGAAATCTGATAGGCTAAAGTACAGGCAGGGAAAAGGCAAAAGGCGTCGTTAGTGAGGCAGGCAAAAACTATCATACAAGGAAGGCGAAATCACGGAACCCCAGCGTTCTGCAAGACGTGTCACAAAACAAACAATACCTCACAGTGACGGGGTGCAAAGAACTGAACTAAATAATGTGTGATAATGACATACAGGTGTGTGAACAGGTGATCAGAATTCAGGTGATTGGGATCTGGAGAGTGAGCTGCGTTCAGGGGATCTATGTTTTTGAGAGTGTGAGTTGGAAGCAGACGTTACACAAACACACACACGCATACACACACACACACACACACACACACACACACACACACACCACACATGAAACTGTGACTTATCTCTGTCCGCTTTGCTGTCATTAATGTAACTTCCTGTCATTCCTCTACTTCCTCAGTGTGTCCTCCTCTGAGGGCTCTAGTGCCTTGGATCGGTAGCTTCTGAGGATCATTAACGTCAGCCAATTAAATATTAACCTGAACGGGGTTAGGCAAAACAGGATTATCATTGGGAATCAATAGTTTGGTCCCCACAAGGATAGTAAAACGTGTGTCTGTGTGTGTGTTTGGGTGGTGCATCTGTGTGGGCATGGGTGTGTTTTATTCGTTACCATAGTAATGTCACCATAAGGGACGTTCCCATTCATTAATACAGAAACACAACCTGTAGGAATGGGATTGTAGCAGTGGAGCTTTTCATGGGATCTTAATGGAATAAACACACACACACACACCCTTTCCCCTCTTCAGTCTGCGCTTTCCCTGTCGTAATGGCAGTTTGAATCAGCTCGTCAGTAATGTATCATAATTATAAACCCATTGAAAGAGCTAATTATAGAGCTGGTTAATCGGGCGACGGAGAGGATGACAC
Organism: Oncorhynchus tshawytscha; assembly: GCF_018296145.1. Taxonomy (NCBI): domain Eukaryota; kingdom Metazoa; phylum Chordata; class Actinopteri; order Salmoniformes; family Salmonidae; genus Oncorhynchus; species Oncorhynchus tshawytscha. The sequence goes on along the minus strand of NC_056433.1, from coordinate 8,217,323 downwards.
CAACACAACATTTACGACGCGTCACCAAGACGAGAGGCTGAGAGACAGGACACAACACCTGGTTTCAGTCATCACCTGGCCAAGATGTTTCAGTCATCACCTGGCCAAGATGTTTCAGTCATCACCTGGCCAGGATGTTTCAGTCATCACCTGGCCAAGATGTTTCTGGCCAAGATGTTTCAGTCATCACCTGGCCAAGATGTTTCAGTCATCACCTGGCCAAGATGTTTCAGTCAGGTAAACACCTGGCCAAGATGTTTCAGTCAACACCTGGCCAAGATGTTTCAGTCATCACCTGGCCAAGATGTTTCAGTCATCACCTGGCCAAGATGTTTCAGTCATCACCTGGCCAAGATGTTTCAGTCATCACCTGGCCAAGATGTTTCAGTCATCACCTGGCCAAGATGTTTCAGTCATCACCTGGCCAAGATGTTTCAGTAATCACCTGGCCAAGATGTTTCAGTCATCACCTGGCCAAGATGTTTCAGTCATCACCTGGCCAAGATGTTTCAGTAATCACCTGGCCAAGATGTTTCAGTCATCACCTGGCCAGGATGTTTCAGTAATCACCTGGCCAAGATGTTTCAGTCATTACCTGGCCAAGATGTTTCAGTCATCACCTGGCCAAGATGTTTCAGTTTCTCTATAATATTGATGCATTATAAAGATGAATGGACGGATGGATGAATGAACGGATGGATGAATGAACGGATGAATGAACAGATGGATGAATGAACGGATGTATGAATGAATGGATGGATGAACGGATGGATGGATGAATGAACAGATGGATGAATGAACGGATGGATGGATGGATGAATGAACAGATGGATGAATGAACGGATGTATGAATGAATGGATGGATGAACGGATGGATGGATGAATGAACAGATGGATGGATGAATGAACAGATGGATGAATGATGAACGGATGTATGAATGAATGGATGGATGAACAGATGGATGAATGAACGGATGTATGAATGAATGGATGAATGAACAGATGGATGAATAAACGGATGTATGAATGAATGGATGGATGAACGGATGGATGGATCAATGAACAGATGGATGGATGAATGAATGAACGGATGGATGGATGGATGGATGGATGGATGGATGAACGGAAGGATGAATGAACGAACGGATGGATGAATGAATGAACGGATGAATGAACCGATGAATGGATGGACGAATGAATGTTTATAACAGGTCTTATCACGCGTAGCATTACGGTACGCTGTCATAGAAGAGGGCTATGAACGAATCATACACAACGCGGTTCATACTATAGAGAAGAGGCACACACACAAAAGGATTGTTTCAAAGACTGAAGCCCAGTCACGTGAGTCGAGGTCTGTCTTTTGCATTCCAAACAGTATGTTGTCTTCTGATTGGTTGATTGTTTGTTTGCTGGGAGAGAGCTGTCGAGACCCACGGTAAGTGTGATTGATAACAGGTCTGTAGCTCACTATCATCGATACTCTTTCCATGTTGTATTTCCATCTTAGCTGTTAGTGTATGACTTTCATTTTTGCTCTGATGTCCAGCATTCCCCCGAGGTACCCCAGGCTGTGTGCACTGTGTTCTACAAAAGCACTGCAGTCTTTCAAGTGCTTGCTGAGGTATTGAATTCAGAGTGTTTTCAAGTCCATGTAAATTTGCCTCAGGTTAAAAATAAGTGACTCACAATCGAAAGGTGGCTTTTTAAAAAAAATGTTTTAACTCGCATGTCTGACACTCTATTGGCTCTTTTACCCTCCTTTTCAAAGTCAACCAATGATGTGCCTTTTGAAAAGAGAGAAGTCTCTTACAGTGAGTGTTCGCGGAGGCCATGAAACAAAAAGGAGACCGATAGACGTAGCGAGCGGTAGGAGCTGAAAGGTTCTTTTTCATTTTGACATGAGTTTACCACTAATTTCCTTGAAAGACTCTTGTCAGGGAGAAACAGAAAGAGGGTGTCACGTCCGTCTCCAATATCAAACTCATTTCTGCTCATTCATTCAGCCATGAAGGGAGGAGACAGATTGGGTCCGTGTCATTGGAGCACATTCAACTACCTCTGCAGTGACAGTGTTTTGTGTTAAAATGTTATAATGATGTGAGTTTAAAAAATTTAAAAAATCTGCTCTTATTCAAATTATATTTTATGTGGTAATGCCTCACTCAGGCCTCACTCAGGCCTCACTCAGGCCTCACTCAGGCCTCACTCAGGCCTCACTCAGGCCTCACTCAGGCCTCACTCAGGCCTCACTCAGGCCTCACTCAGGCCTCACTCAGGCCTCACTCAGGCCTCACTCAGGCCTCACTCAGGCCTCACTCAGGCCTCACTCATGCCTTCATGGTTCGTCTGGAGCTCATTCATTTAGTTTCCATTCCCAATCTGGTTTGAGGTATTCTGATTAGTCAGAACACAGGCGACAATGGATCAATGGTTTTTTAAATCGTCTAAAATCCCGGTCCTGACTATAGTATGGATTTAGCTTCTATGTTTAATATGTTAGTGTAAACCCAGTGTAGCTCTTTCAATTGTTAGTTTTTGTTCTGGACCCTAATCAGGAATGATCATTCACGTCTCAATCCACAGTTACAACAAGTATCAGACTGACACACATACACACATACACACAGACACACACACAAACATACATATACACAGACAGACAGACACACAAACATACAGACAGACAGACAGACAGACAGACAGACAGACAGACAGACAGACAGACAGACAGACAGACAGACAGACAGACAGACAGACAGACAGACAGACAGACAGACAGACAGACAGACAGACAGACAGACAGACAGACAGACAGACAGACAGACAGACAGACAGACAGACAGACAGACAGACAGACAGACAGACAGACAGACAGACAGACAGACAGACAGACAGACAGACAGACAGACAGACAGACAGACAGACAGACAGACAGACAGACAGACAGACAGACAGACAGACAGACAGACAGACAGACAGACAGACAGACAGACAGACAGACAGACAGACAGACAGACAGACAGACAGACAGACAGACAGACAGACAGACAGACAGACAGACAGACAGACAGACAGACAGACAGACAGACAGACAGACAGACAGACAGACAGACAGACAGACAGACAGACAGACAGACAGACAGACAGACAGACAGACAGACAGACAGACAGACAGACAGACAGACAGACAGACAGACAGACAGACAGACAGACAGACAGACAGACAGACAGACAGACAGACAGACAGACAGACAGACAGACAGACAGACAGACAGACAGACAGACAGACAGACAGACAGACAGACAGACAGACAGACAGACAGACAGACAGACAGACAGACAGACAGACAGACAGACAGACAGACAGACAGACAAACCACAACCAACAACCAACAACCAACCAACCCAAGGAGAACACCACACCCAACATACAGGAGTTCACTTTTAAATTCAGAATTTTAAATCTTCCGTTGATTAGATATCTCTTAACTTTTGTCGAAACACTGAGGCTCTATGACTGTAGCCTGTTGCCACTTTGACGACTTCTGATTGGCCAGCAACAACAACAAGCTACGCTCGTCTCGTTGAAAAGCAAAAAAACAGCAGCATAAATTGTAAATGTTCTCTCTCTCCACTGCAGTATCCACATTCGGGTCCGTATGGGTCCCTTCAGACATCTGAGTTAAAACTACACCTGACTTGACCCAGATCCGTTACATTATTCAGAATTATGGGTCCCGGATCGCGTCTCGGGTATTCGGCTACAGGCAGATCCGTGAAGACCTCTGGTGTGTTTGTACGAGTGTGTGTGTGTATACGAGTGTGTGTGTACGTGTGGGTGTGTGTGTGTGTGTGTGTGTGTTCACACACAAAGGTTCATTATTGATTGTCTTCCAAGGGGAGTACACAGGCTGTGGTGAAACATGCCTTAATGTTCTGGTTGGTCGTTACACAGGCTGTGGTGAAACATGCCTTAATGTTCTGGTTGGTCGTTACACAGGCTGTGGTGAAACATGCCTTAATGTTCTGGTTGGTCGTTACACAGGCTGTGGTGAAACATGCCTTAATGTTCTGGTTGGTCGTTACACAGGCTGTGGTGAAACATGCCTTAATGTTCTGGTTGGTCGTTACACAGGCTGTGGTGAAACATGCCTTAATGTTCTGGTTGGTCGTTACACAGGCTGTGGTGAAACATGCCTTAATGTTCTGGTTGGTCGTTACACAGGCTGTGGTGAAACATGCCTTAATGTTCTGGTTGGTCGTTACACAGGCTGTGGTGAAACATGCCTTAATGTTCTGGTTGGTCGTTACACAGGCTGTGGTGAAACATGCCTTAATGTTCTGGTTGGTCGTTACACAGGCTGTGGTGAAACATGCCTTAATGTTCTGGTTGGTCGTTACACAGGCTGTGGTGAAACATGCCTTAATGTTCTGGTTGGTCGTTACACAGGCTGTGGTGAAACATGCCTTAATGTTCTGGTTGGTCGTTACACAGGCTGTGGTGAAACATGCCTTGACATGCATGTTCATGATGTACATACAAGACCAATAATCCTCCAGTTTACTGATGCTATTTCCTCCATAGCTCTCTGTCTCTCTCTCTGTCTCTCTGTTTCTCTGTCTCTCTCTCTCTGTCTGTCTCGCTCTCTCTCCCTGTCTCTCTCTCTCTCTCTCAAGTCAATTCAATTCAATTCAAGGGCTTTATTGGCATGGGAAACATGTGTTAACATTGCCAAAGCAAGTGAGGTAGACAACATACAAAGTGGATATATAAAGTGAAAAACAACAAAAATTAACAGTAAACATTACACATATAGAAGTTTCAAAACAGTAAAGACATTACAAATGTCATATTATATATATATATATACAGTGTTTTAACAATGTACAAATGGTTAAAGGACACAAGATAAAATAAATAAGCATAAATATGGGTGTATTTACAATGGTGTTTGTTCTTCACTGGTTGCCCTTTTCTCGTGGCAACAGGTCACAAATCTTGCTGCTGTGATGGCACACTGTGGAATTTCACCCAGTAGATATGGGAGTTTTTCAAAATTGGATTTGTTTTCGAATTCTTTGTGGATCTGTGTAATCTGAGGGAAATATGTCTCTCTAATATGGTCATACATTGGGCAGGAGGTTAGGAAGTGCAGCTCAGTTTCCACCTCATTTTGTGGGCAGTGAGCACATAGCCTGTCTTCTCTTGAGAGCCATGTCTGCCTACGGCGGCCTTTCTCAATAGCAAGGCTATGCTCACTGAGTCTGTACATAGTCAAGGCTTTCCTTAATTTTGGGTCAGTCACAGTGGTCAGGTATTCTGCCGCTGTGTACTCTCTGTGTAGGGCCAAATAGCATTCTAGTTTGCTCTGTTTTTTTGTTAATTCTTTCCAATGTGTTAAGTAGTTATCTTTTTGTTTTCTCATGATTTGGTTGGGTCTAATTGTGCTGCTGTCCTGGGGCACTGTAGTGTGTGTTTGTGTTTGTGAACAGAGCCCCAGGACCAGCTTGCTTAGGGGACTCTTCTCCAGGTTCATCTCTCTGTAGGTGATGGCTTTGTTATGGAAGGTTTGTGAATCGCTTCCTTTTAGGTGGTTGTAGAATTTAACAGCTCTTTTCTGGATTTTGATAATTAGTGGGTATCGGCCTAATTCTGCTCTGCATGCATCATTTGGTGTTCTACGTTGTACACGGAGGATATTTTTGCAGAATTCTGCGTGCAGAGTCTCAATTTGGTGTTTTTCCCATTTTGTGAAGTCTTGGTTGGTGAGCCGACCCCAGACCTCACAACCATAAAGGGCAATGGGCTCTATGACTGATTCAAGTATTTTTAGCCAAATCCTAATTGGTATGTTGAAATTTATGTTTCTTTTGATGGCATAGAATGCCCTTCTTGCCTTGTCTCTCAGATCGTTCACAGCTTTGTGGAAGTTACCTGTGGTGCTGATGTTTAGGCCAAGGTATGTATAGTTTTTTGTGTGCTCTAGGGCAACAGTGTCTAGATGGAATTTGTATTTGTGGTCCTGGTGACTGGACCATTTTTGGAACACCATTATTTTGGTCTTACTGAGATTTACTGTCAGGGCCCAGGTCTGACAGAATCTGTGCATAAGATCTAGGTGCTGCTGTAGGCCCTCCTTGGTTGGTGACAGAAGTACCAGATCATCAGCAAATCTCTCTCTCTCTCTCTCTCTCTCTCTCTGTCTCTCTCTCTCTCTCTCTCTCTCTGTGTCTCCCTCTCTCTCTGTGTCTCTCTCTCTGTCTCTCTCTCTGTGTCTCTCTCTGTGTCTCTCTCTGTGTCTCTCTCTGTGTCTCTCTCTCTGTGTCTCTCTCTCTCCCTGTCTCTCTCTGTGTCTCTCTCTGTCTCTGTCTCTCTCTCTCTCTCTCTGTGTCTCTGTCTCTCTCTCGCTCTCTCTCTCTCTCTCTCTGTCTCTCTCTCTCTCTCTGTGTCTCTCTCTCTCTCTCTCTGTCTCCTCTCTCTCTGTCTCTCTCTCTCTCTGTCTCTCTCTCTCTGTGTCTCTCTGTCTCTCTGTCTCTCTCTCTCTGTGTCTCTCTCTCTCTCTCTCTCTCTCTCTGTCTCTCTCTCTCTCTCTCTCTGTCTCTCTCTCTCTCTCTCTCTCTCTCTCTCTCTCTCTCTCTCTCTCTCTCTCTCTCTCTCTCTCTCTCTCTCTCTCTCTCTCTCTCTCTCTCTCTCTCTCTCTCTCTCTCTGTGTCTCTCTCTCTCTGTGTCTCTCTCTCTGTGTCTCTCTCTCTCTCTCTCTCTCTCTGTCTCTCTCTCTCTCTCTCTCTCTCTCTCTCTCTCTCTCTCTCTCTCTGTCTCTCTCTCTCTCTGTTCTTCTATGGTATTTTTTCAGGAGGGATTGTACCTGTGTTGTTGGTAAATCCTATGGTTGCACTATATCAAATGTTTTTTTTTATATATGTTTTATCTCAACACAATTGTCATAAATACTTACAGCTACACTGTGCTGTTGCTGTTGGACCTTTAGCCTTAGTGGAAAGTTAGAATAGCTCAGTGCCAAAATACTCTGGTGCTCTGAGTCTACACACTCAACCCAGTGTCTGAGTGGACCATCGAGATAAGGGCTCTCTTCTCCTGGAACAGTGCATTTGTTCCAGGCTGTTTTCCTCTACCACAGCCCCTCATAGAGATCCACTGTCACAGAGAAGGTCGGTGCTCAAATATTGCTTTACAAGTTTTAAACAATTTACGCTACAGCGTTATTCTAAAATGGATTAAATATGAACAATTTCTCATCAATCCACACTACCGCATAATGACAAAGTGAAAACATGTTTTTAGATTTTTTTAGCAAATGTATTATATATAGATATATATAAAACAAATATGTTATTTACATAAGTATTCAGACCCTTTGCTATGTGACTCGAAATTGAGCTCAGGTACATCCTGTTCCCATTGATCATCCTTGAGATGTTTCTATAACGTGATTGGAGTCCACCTGTGGTAAATTCAATTGATTGGACATGATTTGGAAAAAGTACACACTTGTCTATATAAGGTCCCAAAAGTTGACAGTGCATGTCAGATTAAAAACAAGCCATGAGGTCGAAGGAATTGTCCGTAGAGCTCCGAGACAGGATTGTGTCGAGGCACAGATCTGGGGAAGGGCACCAAAACATTTCTGCAGCATTGAAGGTTCCCAAGAACACAGTGGCCTCCATCATTCTTAAATGGAAGAAGTTTGGAACCACCAAGACTCTTCCTAGAGCTGGCCGCCTGACAAAACTGAGCAATCAGGGGAGAGGGGCCTTGGTCAGGGAGGTGACCAAGAACCCGATGGCCACTCTGATAGAGCTCCAGAGTTCCTCTGTGGAGATGGGGGAACCTTCCAGAAGGACAGCCATCTCTGCAGCACTCCATCAATCAGGCCTTTATGGTAGAGTGGCCAGACGGAAGTCACTCCTCAGTATAAGGCACTTGACATTCTCTTTGGAGTTTGTGAAAAGCCACCTAAAGACTCTCAGACCATGAGAAACAAGATTCTCTGGTCTGATGAAACCAAGATTGAACTCTTTGGCCTGAATACCAAGTATCACGTCTGGAGGAAACCTGCCACCATCCCTACGGTGAAGCATGGTGGTGGCAGCATCATGCTGTGGGGATGTTTTTCAGCTGCAGGGACTGGGAGGACTAGTCAGGATCGAGGGAATGATGAATGGAGCAAAGTACAGAGAGATCCTTGATGAAAACCTGCTCCAGAGTGCTCAGGACCTCAGACTGGGGCAAAGGTTTACCTTCCAACAGAACAACAACCCTAAGCACACAGCCAAGACAATGCAGGAGTGACTGAATGTCCTTGAGTGGCCCAGCCAGAGCCCGGACTTGAACCCGATCTAACATCTCTGGAGAGACCTGAAAATAGCTGTGCAGCAACGCTCCCCATCCAACCTGACAGAGCTTGAGTGGATCTGCGGAGAATAACAGGAGAAACTCCCCAAATACAGGTGTGCCAAGCTTGTAGCGTCATACCCAAGAAGACTCGAGGCTGTAATCACTGCCAAAGGTGCTTCAACAAAGTGCTGAGTAATAGGTCTGAATACTTATGTAAATGTGATATTTCAGTTTTGAACTTTTAATACATTTGCCAAAATGTCTAAAAACCTTTTCCTGCTTTGTCATTATGGGGTATTGTGATGTCATTATGGGGTATCGTGATGTCATTATGGGGTATCGCGATGTCATTATGGGGTATCGCGATGTCATTATGGGGTATCGTGATGTCATTATGGGGTATCGTGATGTCATTATGGGGTATCGTGATGTCATTATGGGGTATCGCGATGTCATTATGGGGTATCGCGATGTCATTATGGGGTATCGCGATGTCATTATGGGGTATCGTGATGTCATTATGGGGTATCGTGATGTCATTATGGGGTATCGCGATGTCATTATGGGGTATCGCGATGTCATTATGGGGTATCGCGATGTCATTATGGGGTCATGTCATTATGGGGTATCGTGATGTCATTATGGGGTATCGTGATGTCATTATGGGGTAGCGTGATGTCATTATGGGGTAGCGTGATGTCATTATGGGGTATCGTGATGTCATTATGGGGTATTGTGATGTCATTATGGGGTATCGTGATGTCATTATGGGGTATCGTGATGTCATTATGGGGTATTGTGTGTAGATTGATGAGAGAGAGAGAAAAACGTTTTAGAATAAGGCTGTAACGTAACAAAATGTAGAAAATGTGGAAGCATCTGAATACTGAATGCACCGTACATTTATACACCTTCACGGCTAAGGGCCATGGATGGACTATAAGTTATGGTAGCATGGATATTATAATTGCCTCCACTAGGGAAAATCAATGGCCATATCTCCAAGTGAGGACTGGGTGATTTGTCCACCATATCTTTACAGGATGTATTTGTGCTGTCTCAATCCCTGTGATTGTGGATGGTAATCCCCCAAGGGAAAAACAGTGAAATGCTATAATGAAGCTGGGCAATTTCTCTACCATGGCATCTAAATGGATGTGTCCGTCCCTAGTTTGAGGCTGTGGATGAGCTACATACAGGACAGATAACAAGTAATGGTGGTATATTTTAGCTTTAACCTTAATGTGTTTGGACCCCAGGAAGAGTATCTGCTGCCTTGGCAACAGCTAATTGGGATCCTTAATAAATGCAAATACACATATATCATCATTACCTCCACTAGGGAAAACCAATGGGCAAATCTTAAAGATACTCAACTCACAAGAACACGTGGTATGCTGTGCTTTCCATTTTTGAATAATTGGGGTTGAAATATATTGTCTCAACACTTAAGGTTTCAACATTACCCAGTTGGCCAAAATGAAAATGCTTTCAGAGAAACAAGAAGGAGTCATTCACATCACACTAAAGCTCATAAAAGACACACCCTTATCCACTCGCCTTATGCCCTCGGGGGAATCCCAGGTCGCCATCTTGGAGGGCGGTCCAAATGATTAGCCAAGCAAGGGAAGTTTGCAAAGTAAGCCCCTCGGCCATCATTTCTAGTTGAGTTTGCGAGTGTGCAATTATGTTCCCATCTGGGGCCTGAAATTCCCCATAATTCAATTTGCGACGATGGGTTCCAGCTTGGCAGGCTAACATTAGTTAGCTAATGAATTTGCTAGCTATCATACAGTAGGCAGGCTAACATTAGTTAGCTAATTCATTTACTAGCTATCATACAGTAGGCAGGCTATGTTAGTTAGCTAATTCATTTACTAGCTATCATACAGTAGGCAGGCCATATTAGTTAGCTAATTCATTTACTAGCTATCATACAGTAGGCAGGCCATATTAGTTAGCTAATTCATTTACTAGCTATCATACAGTAGGCATGCTAACATTAGTTAGCTAATTCATTTACTAGCTATCATACAGTAGGCAGGCTATTAGTTAGTTTGCTAGCTATCAATTTAGTTAGCTAATTCATTTACTAGCTATCATACAGTAGGCAGGCTATGTTAGTTAGCTAATTCATTTACTAGCTATCATACAGTAGGCAGGCCATATTAGTTAGCTAATTCATTTGCTAGCTATCATACAGTAGGCAGGCCATATTAGTTAGCTAATGAATTTGCTAGCTATCATACAGTAGGCAGGCCATATTAGTTAGCTAATGAATTTGCTAGCTATCATACAGTAGGCGTATATTAATAATTATATATTTCATATAAATAGACATGCACTCATAATTGACTGTAGCGCATATGAAAGCACTCACAACCGTCGGCATTTAAAAATCAATCCTTCCTCCCTCACCCACTCGCCCTGCAAGTGTACACTCGTCAGATGTCATGATACGTCATCAGAAGTGTCCACTTAATTTGAGGGGATAGGGTGTGTCTTTTAAGTGTTTGGACCGCAGCCAACGTCTCTCTCCCTTTACCCTCCATTAAGTTATCCTCAAAGACGTATCTGTTTCTGTCTTCATTCATTTTATATGATTTATTTATCACAATCCACCCGGTCTGTCTGTGAGACAATCCACCCTGTCTGTCTGTGAGACAATCCAACCTGTCTGTCTGTGAGACATTCCACCCTGTCTGTCTGTGAGACAATCCAACCTGTCTGTCTGTGAGACATTCCACCCTGTCTGTCTGTGAGACAATCCACCCTGTCTGTCTGTGAGACAATCCACCCTGTCTGTCTGTGAGACAATCCACCCTGTCTGTCTGTGAGACAATCCACCCTGTCTGTCTGTGAGACAATCCACCCTGTCTGTCTGTGAGACAATCCAACCTGTCTGTCTGTGAGACAATCCACCCTGTCTGTCTGTGAGACAATCCAACCTGTCTGTCTGTGAGACAATCCAACCTGTCTGTCTCTGCTTCTGATCAATGCTTCAGTCAGTCCAGCCCTGACAGTGTGGTTCAACTGTGAGGGTCAACTTTTGTTCAAAGAAGGACTTCAGCTCTACCACTGTCAGAGGCTCAATGTTTGCACCTGTCATATCCTTTTTCTCTCCCTCTCTCTCTATTTATTTCTCTCTCTCTCTCCTCTCTCTCTCCCTCTCTCTTATTCTTTCTCTCTCCTCACTCTCTCCCTCTCTCTATTTCTTTCTCTCTCTCCTCCCTCTCTCCCTCTCGCTATTTCTTTCTCTCTCGCTCTCTCTCTTTCTCTGTCCTCCCCTCTCTCTCTCTCGCCCCCCCTCTCTCTCCTTCCTTCCCTCTCTCTCATCTCCTCCTCTCTCTCTGCTTCCCCCCCCTCTCCCTCTCTCTCTCCCCCTCTCCACTCCTCCCCTCTCTCCTTACCTCCCTCTCTCTCTTCCCTCTCCTCTCCCCCTCTCTCTCTCTCTCACTCTCTCTTCCCACCCTCTCCTCTCCTCTCCTCTCCTCCTCTCCTCTCCTCTCCTCCTCCCTCTCCTCTCCTCTCCTCTCCTCTCCCTCTCCTCTCCTCTCCTCTCCTCTCCTCTCCTCTCCTCTCCTCTCTCCCTCCTCTCCTCTCTCTCTCTCTCTCTCTCCACTCTCTCCCTCTCTTTCTTTCTCTCTCTCTCTCTCTCTCTCTTTCTCTCTCTCTCCACTCTCTCTCTCCTTTCTTCTCTCTCTCTCTCACTCTCTCCCCCTCTCTCTTCTCCTTCCTCCTCTCTCTCTCACTCTCTCCCCCTCTCTCTTTCTCCTTCCCTCTCTCTCCCCCTCTCTCTCTTCCCCACCCTCTCCTCTCCCCCTCTCTCCTCTCCCCCTCTCTCTCCTCTCCTCTCCTCTCCTCTCCTCTCCTCTCCTCCCTCTCCTCTCCTCTCCTCTCCTCTCCTCTCCTCTCCTCTCCTCTCTCCTCTCTATCCCTGTCTGCGACAGCCTCTGATCACTACATTAGTGAGCCCAGACCTGGTATGACTCCTCTTCTGCAGTGTGGTTCAGCATGGAGTGCCAGACCTTTGTTCAAACAGCTTCAACTCCTCAAAGTCTCTCTGTTATCCTTAGATCTTCCTCCCTCTGAGCTCTGAGCTCCATTACAACAGTCTGAGACCTCACAGTGTGGTGGAACTGATCTCTGTCTGATCTGTGATCCTGTATATAGGCTGTGGTGAACAGGAGGTATGATGGCACCTTACTTGAGAAGAACGGGCTGGTGGTAATGACAGGAGTGGAATCAGTGGAATGGAATCAAAATACATGGTTTCCATGGTTTCTAGATGTTTGATGCCGTTCCATTTGCTCCGTTCCGCGTCTTTTTATTACGAGCCTGTTCTCACGTCAGCAGATCCCACTGTTGTGATCATACCTACATCTTTGGTGTAGGATGTCTGCATAATGCAGTACTATGGAGATTCAGTCTATAGTTTGTAGCCTGGTGACGTGGGATTTCTCTGGTCTGTAGGAGCAGCGCAGCAATAACTCAATGCACACGGTGTTCTTCTCAGTACAAGGCTCAGTCATAACATTTGAGAAGCCCCCTCAGTACGCCCACAAACTCTCATAGTCTATTCAGCCATCGGCACAAGTTGTCCAAACTCCGTGTCCAAACACTGTAGGGCCTACTCAGAGATGAGGGTCCTTGAAAACTTTTTACATGTAAAACGACGGAATAAATAATATGGCTGAGAGATGTACAATAGCTATTAGGGGATACAAGGCTATTAGGGGATACAAGGCTATTAGGGGATACAATAGCTATTAGGGGATACAATAGCTATTAGGGGATACAAGGCTATTAGGGGATACAAGACTATTAGGGGATACAGGTGGATACAAGGCTATTAGGGATACAAGGCTATTAGGGGATACAAGGCTATTAGGGGATACAAGGCTATTAGGGGATACAATAGCTATTAGGGGATACAAGGCTATTAGGGGATACAAGGCTATTAGGGGATACAAGGCTATTAGGGGATACAAGGCTATTAGGGGATACAAGGCTATTAGGGGATACAAGGCTATTAGGGGATACAAGGCTATTAGGGGATACAAGACTATTAGGGGATACAAGGCTATTAGGGGATACAAGGCTATTAGGGGATACAAGACTATTAGGGGATACAAGGCTATTAGGGGATACAAGACTATTAGGGGATACAAGGCTATTAGGGGATACAGGGATATTGGGGATACAAGGCTATTAGGGGATACAGGGGGATACAGGGATATTAGGGGATACAAGGCTATTAGGGGATACAAGGCTATTAGGGGATACAGGACTATTAGGGGATACAAGACTATTAGGGGATACAAGGCTATTAGGGATACAGGGCTATTAGGGGATACAAGACTATTAGGGGATACAAGGCTATTAGGGGATACAAGGCTATTAGGGGATACAAGGCTATTAGGGGATACAACAAGCTATTAGGGGATACAAGGCTATTAGGGGATACAAGGCTATTAGGGGATACATGACTATTAGGGGATACAAGGCTATTAGGGATACAAGACTATTAGGGGATACAGGTGGATACAAGGCTATTAGGGGATACAAGACTATTAGGGGATACAAGACTATTAGGGATACAAGGCTATTAGGGGATACAAGGCTATTAGGGGATACAAGACTATTAGGGGATACAGGGCTATTAGGGGATACAAGACTATTAGGGGATACAAGGCTATTAGGGGATACAAGGCTATTAGGGGATACAAGGCTATTAGGGGATACAAGGCTATTAGGGGATACAAGGGGATACAAGGCTATTAGGGGATACAAGGGATACAAGGGGGATACAAGGCTATTAGGGGATACAAGGCTATTAGGGGATACAAGGCTATTAGGGATACAAGGCTATTAGGGGATACAAGACTATTAGGGGATACAAGGCTATTAGGGATACAAGACTATTAGGGGATACAAGGCTATTAGGGGATACAAGACTATTAGGGATACAAGACTATTAGGGATACAAGGCTATTAGGGATACAAGGCTATTAGGGGATACAAGGCTATTAGGGGATACAAGACTATTAGGGGATACAAGGCTATTAGGGGATACAAGGCTATTAGGGGATACAAGGCTATTAGGGGATACAAGGCTATTAGGGGATACAAGACTATTAGGGGATACAAGGGGATACAAGACTATTAGGGGATACAAGGCTATTAGGGATACACGACTATTAGGGGATACAAGGGGATACACGACTATTAGGGGATACAAGGCTATTAGGGGATACAAGACTATTAGGGATACAAGGCTATTAGGGGATACAAGGCTATTAGGGGATACAAGGCTATTAGGGGATACAAGGCTATTAGGGGATACAAGGGGATACAAGGCTATTAGGGGATACAAGACTATTAGGGGATACAAGGGGATACAAGGCTATTAGGGATACAAGACTATTAGGGGATACAAGGCTATTAGGGGATACAAGGGGATACAAGGGGATACACGACTATTAGGGATACAAGGCTATTAGGGGATACAAGGCTATTAGGGGGATACAAGGCTATTAGGGGATACAAGGCTATTAGGGGATACAAGGCTATTAGGGGATACAAGGCTATTAGGGGATACAAGACTATTAGGGGATACAAGGCTATTAGGGATACAAGACTATTAGGGGATACAAGACTATTAGGGATACAAGACTATTAGGGGATACAAGGCTATTAGGGGATACAAGGCTATTAGGGGATACAAGACTATTAGGGGATACAAGACTATTAGGGGATACAAGACTATTAGGGGATACAAGGCTATTAGGGATACAAGGCTATTAGGGGATACAAGGCTATTAGGGGATACAAGACTATTAGGGGATACAAGACTATTAGGGGATACAAGACTATTAGGGGATACAAGACTATTAGGGATACAAGACTATTAGGGGATACAAGGCTATTAGGGGATACAAGACTATTAGGGGATACAAGACTATTAGGGGATACAAGGCTATTAGGGGATACAAGAATATTAGGGGATACAAGATTATTAGGGATACAAGACTATTAGGGGATACAAGACTATTAGGGGATACAAGACTATTAGGGGATACAAGACTATTAGGGGATACAAGGCTATTAGGGGATACAAGACTATTAGGGATACAAGGCTATTAGGGGATACAAGACTATTAGGGGATACAAGACTATTAGGGGATACAAGACTATTAGGGGATACAAGACTATTAGGGGATACAAGGCTATTAGGGGATACAAGACTATTAGGGGATACAAGGCTATTAGGGGATACAAGACTATTAGGGGATACAAGACTATTAGGGGATACAAGGCTATTAGGGGATACAAGACTATTAGGGGATACAAGACTATTAGGGGATACAAGACTATTAGGGGATACAAGGCTATTAGGGGATACAAGACTATTAGGGGATACAAGACTATTAGGGGATACAAGGCTATTAGGGATACAAGACTATTAGGGGATACAAGACTATTACGGGATACAAGACTATTAGGGGATACAAGGCTATTAGGGGATACAAGACTATTAGGGGATACAAGGCTATTAGGGGATACAAGACTATTAGGGATACAAGACTATTAGGGGATACAAGGCTATTAGGGGATACAAGACTATTAGGGGATACAAGGCTATTAGGGGATACAAGGCTATTAGGGGATACAAGGCTATTAGGGGATACAAGGCTATTAGGGGATACAAGGCTATTAGGGGATACAAGACTATTAGGGGATACAAGGCTATTAGGGGATACAGGTGGATACAAGGCTATAAGGGGATACAAGGATATTAGGGGATACAAGACTATTAGGGGATACAAGACTATTAGGGGATACAAGACTATTAGGGGATACAAGACTATTAGGGGATACAAGACTATTAGGGGATACAAGGACTATTAGGGGATACAAGGCTATTAGGGGATACAAGGCTATTAGGGGATACAAGGCTATTAGGGGATACAAGACTATTAGGGGATACAAGACTATTAGGGATACAAGGCTATTAGGGGATACAAGGCTATTAGGGGATACAAGACTATTAGGGGATACAAGGCTATTAGGGGATACAAGGCTATTAGGGGATACAAGGCTATTAGGGGATACAAGGCTATTAGGGGATACAGGTGGATACAAGGCTATAAGGGGATACAAGGATATTAGGGGATACAAGACTATTAGGGGATACAAGACTATTAGGGGATACAAGACTATTAGGGGATACAAGGGGATACAAGGCTATTAGGGGATACAAGGCTATTAGGGGATACAAGGCTATTAGGGGATACAAGGCTATTAGGGGATACAAGGCTATTAGGGGATACAAGGGGATACAAGGCTATTAGGGGATACAAGGCTATTAGGGGATACAGGTGGATACAGGGCTATTAGGGGATACAAGGCTATTAGGGGATACAAGGATATTAGGGGATACAAGGCTATTAGGGGATACAGGGCTATTAGGGGATACAAGGCTATTAGGGGATACAGGGCTATTAGGGGATACAGGGATATTAGGGGATACAAGACTATTAGGGATACAAGGCTATTAGGGGATACAAGGCTATTAGGGGCTACAAGGCTATTAGGGGATACAAGGCTATTAGGGGATACAAGGAGATACAAGACTATTAGTGGATACAAGGCTATTAGGGGATACAAGGCTATTAGGGGCTACAAGGCTATTAGGGGATACAAGGCTATTAGGGGATACAGGGATATTTGGGGATACAAGACTATTAGGGGATACAGGACTATTAGGGGATACAAGGCTATTAGGGGATACAAGGGGATACAAGGCTATTAGGGGATACCAGGCTATTAGGGGCTACAAGGCTATTAGGGGCTACAAGGCTATTAGGGGATACAAGGGGATACAAGGCTATTAGGGGATACAAAGCTATTAGGGGATACAAGGCTATTAGGGGATACAAGGCTATTAGGGGATACAGGACTATTAGGGGATACAGGGATAGATTCTCGAGAATACCATGTGTACTGCCAAGATGTGACTGGATTTGAGGTCAATCGAGAATCGCAACTGTAACGATGCCAGTCACAGGACTTTTATGATTGGAACCCCGTTTCCCACAATACATTGTGATAAGGTCTGACAACATAGCTGTGCAGTCTTTAATCCATTAGAAGTATCCTACTGTAACAGTTAATATGTCCCAAATGCCACCCAATTCCCTACATAGTACACTACTTTTGACCAGAGTCCTATGGTCTCTCTTTTGGTCCCTGGTCTATAGTAGTGCACTAGATAGGGAATAGGGCTCTGGTCTAAAGTAGTGCACTAGATAGGGAATAGGGCTCTGGTCTAAAGTAGTGCACTATATAGGGAATAGGGCTCTGGTCTATAGTAGAACCACTATATAGGGAATAGGGCTCTGGTCTATAGTAGTACCACTATATAGGGAATAGGGCTCTGGTCTATAGTTGTACCACTATATAGGGAATAGGGCTCTGGTCTATAGTAGTACCTCTATATAGGGATTAGGGCTCTGGTCTATAGTAGTGCACTATATAGGGAATAGGGCTCTGGTCTAAGGTAGTGCACTATATAGGGAATAGGGCTCTGGTCTATAGTAGTGCCACTATATAGAGAATAAGGCTCTGGTCTAAGGTAGTGCACTATATAGGGAATAGGGCTCTGGTCTATAGTAGTGGACTATGAAGGGAGTAGGGTTCTGGTCATTAGTAGTGGACTATGAAGGGAGTAGGGGTTCATTCGGGATGCAGGCGATTTGTTTGTCTCTCTCATCGTTTGCAATAAAGATGTGCCGGATTGATTATTTGGCCCTGTGTTCACACTGCTCTGTCTTCCTATCTCTTCCTCTGTCTTCCTCTGTCCTCTCTTCCTGTCTTCCTCTCAAGGAAGGTAGGGATTCTAAGCCTGGCCAGATTTCTGGATCTTGGTCTTAGTTCTGTCTCGGAGAAAGATTTGTCTTCTCCTCCTCTTCTCTCTTCCTCTCTCCTCCTCTTCCTCCTCCTCCTCCTCCTCTTCTCTCTTCCTCTCTCCTCCCCCCCTCTTCTTCCTCCTCCTTTCTCATCCACCTCCTCTTCTCTCTTCCTCTTCCTCCTCTCTCACTCTCCTGTTCCTCCCGCTTCTCTTCCGGGCCCCCCATCTCCCCCTGAGCTTCCCTATCTGTAGGCCATTATCCCAGAATCCTCAGCTAAGGAAGCTATGGGCCCTGGTCTAAAGTAGTACACTACCCTATGGGCCCTGGTCTAAAGTAGTACACTACCCTATGGGCCCTGGTCTAAAGTAGTGCACTACCCCTATGGGTCCTGGTCTAAAGTAGTGCACTACTCCTATGGGTCCTGGTCTAAAGTAGTGCACTACCCCTATGGGCCCTGGTCTAAAGTAGTGCACTACCCCTATGGGCCCTGGTCTAAAGTAGTGCACTACCCCTATGGGCCCTGGTCTAAAGTAGTGCAATACCCCTATGGGCCCTGGTTTAAAGTAGTGCACTACAAAAGGAACAGCGTGCCATTTTGGGACGTAGTCTTGGTAATCTGTCTCTTCTTCTTCGTGTGGTGGAGAACAAGACATCCTCTCAATCAGACTGAGATGTGCTATATTCCATGGTAGTGCTGCGGTTGAGAGACTAGAGAAGAAGAAGTCAAACTAAATGTCTACAAGGAGTTTGTAACTCTATTGCTTTTCTGTAGTTTGGGGTTTAACAATGGGATCGTACTGTAGTTTGGGGCGTAACAATGGGATCGTACGGAAGTTTGGGGCGTAACAATAGGATCGTACTGAGAGAATTCTCTTAGAAAACCTTTGGTACTTTTGTATCAGTCTCAAGGTCATTGTTGTATTATCAGACCACGAAGCCAATTTAAGGGATGATTCCTGTCTTGTCCTCCAGTGGCCACACAGGTCCTTTAGAAGGATTGGCTCAGTGTTCAGCGATGTGTCACAGTAGCCCTAGAAGTCTGGGTAACTTCTCTACCCCATGTGGCTCACTAACACGGGTTAAAAAGTAGGAAATAAAGTAGAAATATTGAATTAGGGTCGTGCTGTTATTTCTATCTAAGTTCTTCACATTGACAGTGGATGAGCTGCATTTCCCCCCTTACTATGTAAAACGTAGAAATCCCAAAATGTATTAATAAACTGTGATTCTCCATTATCAGATAGTTTTTTGGCATTAGCTCTGTTGTTGTTGGCTGTGTTGTTGGCTGTTGTTGTTGGCTGTGTTGTTGGCAGTGTTGTTGGCTGTGTTGGATGTGTTGTTGGCTGCTCTGTTGGCTGTGTTGTTGGCTGTGTTGTTGGCGGTGTTGTTGGCTGTGTTGTTGGCTGCTCTGTTGGCTGTGTTGTTGGCGGTGTTGTTGGCTGTGTTGTTGGCTGTGTTGTTGGCTGCTCTATTGGCTGTTGTTGGCGGTGTTGTTGGCGGTGTTGTTGGTTGTTGTTGGCTGCTCTGTTGGCTGTGTTTTTGTGTTGTTGACGGTGTGGTTGGCTGTTGTTGTTGGCTGTGTTGTTGGCGGTGTTGTTGGCTGTGTTGGCTGTGTTGTTGGCTGTGTTGGCAGTGTTGTTGGCAGTGTTGTTGGCTGCTCTGTTGGCTGTGTTGTTGGCTGTGTTGTTGGCGGTGTTGTTGGCTGTGTTGGCTGTGTTGTTGGTGTTGTTGGCTGTGTTGTTGGCTGTGTTGTTGGCTGCTCTGTTGGCGGTGTTGTTGGCTGTGTTGTTGGCTGCTCTGTTGGCTGTTGTTGGCGGTGTTGTTGGCGGTGTTGTTGGCTGTGTTGTTGGCTGTTGTTGTTGGCGGTGTTGTTGGCGGTGTTGTTGGCTGTGCTGTTGGATGTGTTGTTGGCAGTGTTGTTGGCTGCTCTGTTGGCTGTGTTGTTGGCTGCTGTGTTGGCTGTGTTGTTGGCGGTGTTGTTGGCTGTGTTGTTGGCGGTGTTGTTGGCTGTGTTGTTGGCTGTGTTGTTGGCTGCTCTATTGGCTGTTGTTGGCGGTGTTGTTGGCGGTGTTGTTGGTTGTTGTTGGCTGCTCTGTTGGCTGTGTTTTTGGCGGTGTTGTTGACGGTGTGGTTGGCTGTTGTTGTTGGCTGTGTTGTTGGCGGTGTTGTTGGCTGTGTTGGCTGTGTTGTTGGCTGTGTTGTTGGCGGTGTTGTTGGCTGTGTTGTTGGCGGTGTTGTTGGCTGTTGTTGTTGGCTGTGTTGTTGGCTGCTCTGTTGGCGTTGTTGTTGGCTGTGTTGTTGGCTGCTCTGTTGGCTGTTGTTGGCGGTGTTGTTGGCTGTTGTTGTTGGCTGTGTTGTTGGCTGCTCTGTTGGCGGTGTTGTTGGCGTTGTTGTTGGCTGTGTTGTTGGCTGCTCTGTTGGCTGTTGTTGCGGTGTTGTTGGCTGTTGTTGTTGGCTGTGTTGTTGGCGGTGTTGTAGGCTGTGTTGTTGGATGTGTTGTTGGCAGTGTTGTTGGCTGCTCTGTTGGCTGTGTTGTTGGCTGTGTTGTTGGCGGTGTTGTTGGCGGTGTTGTTGGCTGTGTTGTTGGCTGCTCTGTTGGCTGTGTTGTTGGCGGTGTTGTTGGCTGTGTTGGCTGTGTTGTTGGCTGTGTTGTTGGCGGTGTTGTAGGCTGTGTTGTTGGCTGCTCTGTTGGCTGTGTTGTTGGCTGTGTTGGCTGTGTTGTTGGCTGTGTTGTTGGCTGCTGTTGTTGGCTGTTGTTGTTGGCGGTGTTGTCGGCGGTGTTGGCGCTGTTGTTGGCTGTGTTGTCGGCTGTGTTGTCGGCTGCGTTGTCGGCTGCGCTGTTGGCTGCGCTGTTGGCTGTGCTGTTGGCGGTGTTGTTGGCGGTGTTGTTGCTGCTATCCTTTGTTCAGGTTCCAACAGCTCCATGTAAACAGATAGTCTGGCTGTGTTTCAGAGAAGAACCACTGGTCCTGCCAACACTACTGAGTGCCAATACTACTGCCTGTGTCCAAAATGACACCCTATTCCCAAAATAGTGCGCTACTTTCCACTAGAGCCGTGTGGGCCCTGGTCAAAAGTAGTGCACTATATAGGGGATAGGGTGCCATTTGGAGCACACACAGTGGTTAGGCCTGCCAACACTACTGGGCAGCTGATAGTTACTGTCAGAGTCTGTTGGAGAAGCTGAGACCTCGGAGCCAGAAAAATGAGGGAGAGAGGAGAGAGAGGAGGGAAGGAGAGGGAGCGAGGGAGTGAGAGAGGAGAGAAGGAGAGAGGGAGGGACGGAGAGAGGGAGGGACGGAGGGAGAGAGAGGAGAGAAGGAGAGAGGGAGGGAAGGAGAGAGAGGGAGGGAGAGAGGAGAGAGAGGAGAGGAAGGAAGGAAGGAAGGAAGGAAGGGAAGGAAGGAAAGGAAGGAAGGAAGGAAGGAAGGGAAGGAAGGAAGGAGGGAGAGAGGAAGGAAGGAGAGAAGGAGAGAAGGAGAGAAGGAGAGAAGGAGGGAAGGAGAGAGGGAGGGAGAAGGGAATGAGGGAGAGAGGAGAGACTAGGTAAGGAGGGAGAGAGAAGAGGGAAGGAGAGAGAGAGGAGGGAACGAGGGAGGGAAGGAGAGAGAGGAGGAAAGGAGGGAATGAGAGAGGAGAGAGAGGAGAGAAGGAGAGAGGGAGAGAGAGGAGACAAGGAGGGAGGGAAGGAAGGAGTGAGAGAGGAAGGAAGGAAGGAAGGAGGGAGAGAGGAGGGAAGGAGAGACAGAGAGGAGAGAGATAAGGAGGGTAAGAGGAGAGAGAAGAGGGAAGGAGAGAGAAGAGGGAAGGAGAGAGAAGAGGGAAGGAGAGAGAAGAGGGAAGGAGAGAGAGAGAGGGGAGAGAGGAGAGAGGAGGGTAGGAGAGTGGAGAGAGGAGGGACGGAGGGAGAGGAGGGAGAGGAGAGATGTTTGAAAGGGCCTTTATGCCCTGTCCTGAAGCCTGCAAAAGTGGAGAAAGAGAAATGTTGTTGGCAATGTGTACACTGCCACAAAATGAAGTGGAAACTGAGCTGCACTTCCTAACCTCCTGCCAAATGCATGACCATTTTTCCCTCAGATTACACAGATCAACACAAACCCAATTTTGATAAACCCCCATATCTATTGGGTGAAATATCACAGTGTGACATCACAGCAACAAGATTTGTGACCTGTTGCCACAAGAAAAGATCAACCAGTGAAGAACAAACACCATTGTGAAATACAATCCATATTAATGTTCATTTATTTTCCCTTTTTAACTTGAACTATTTGCACATCGTTACAACACTGTATATTGACATAATATGACATTTGAAATGTCTTTATTGTCATGGAACTTGTGTGAGTGTTTATGTTTACTGTTCACATTTTGTTTATTTTGTTTATCCATTTCACTTGCTTTGGCAATGTAAATATACATTTCCACATGCCAATAATGCCCCTTGAATTGAGAGAGAGAGATATTATATATAACATATGTGAAAGGTGTTAGAGAGGCCAGTGACCTTTACACCCTGTCCTGAAGACTTCCGAAGAGAAGAGAGCCAGATACTATCCCATCTCTCCGAGGATGTCTCAGGGGGAGTTGGGATATGCAAATAAAAATACATTTCCCATTCATATAAATGTGAAACAGGACAAATACTATATAAGTACCCACCAAATGATTATAGTGGTAGTGTAACGGTAGCAGCATGTTGTGTATGTCGGTGTACAGCTGTTAGTTTGTTAGGCTCCACAGGGCTGTCATTGAGGAACACTGAGACAACAGGGGAATAATTGTTTAGAGGAGAAAGAATGTCTCCAAGGTAGAGTTTGGTTCCTCTTGACGTTTCATAATGTCTCCAAGGTGGAGTCTGGTTCCTCTTGAGGTTTTATAATGTCTCCAAGGTGGAGTCTGGTTCCTCTTGACGTTTCATAATGTCTCCAAGGTGTATTTAACCCTCTGTTTCCCGCGCGTGATTATTTCTGTGTTCAGTTCGGTTCATGCTGGTTTTTCGACGGGTGCTGTGTTCACCCGTGTGCGTAATATTGGTTGGTTATTGGTTATTGGTCAAGTGTATTTGTTTACCTAGTGCCTTTGTTTTTTTGAGTAAAGTATGTCGCTCACTCATTTTGTTCTCCTGCGCCTGACTTCATGCACCAGCTACACTCACCTCCTGACAATTCCAATTTGGGTGCAATACATTAGCTTAATTTCTCAGAGATTAAATTATATTTCAACAAAATAATGCTTCAGAAATGCTAATTGTATCTGTTACTAACTACAGAAACGATTTCAGAACAATCTGAGAGGGTGGGTTTTGAAATCCTCTTTTTTTGTGCTTTTGAAGTGGAATGACCCTTTAATACAATAATCCTAACTGTTATGTGGGTTAAGGAAGAAATGTCACTTTGTTATGATAAACTAGGTTTGATTATTTTGACGAAGGATGGCATGATAGCTATAATACAGAAAAGTCCATATTATGAGGGGTTGAGGAAGATGTATATTCTACAGAAGGTAGGATTGGTTTCATATGGAATGAGTCATTGCTCTTCCCACAGTATTATGCTCACGGACAATGAATATATTTATTTCGTAAGAGCTTTTTCATTCCCTGCAAATACTGTTTATGAACTTGCCAGAATGAGCTTCCCATTCAATACTACGGTAGGTGTTTGCTATTTTCATTTTGAAGTAGAGAGGAGAGTCAGCAACTCTTAGAGGACAATGGAATAAATAAAACTTTTTAAAAAATGTTACAAGCAATCCGTTTCTGCTTTAGGCCTTCTTCAGACTTCTTGACCAAAAGCAGGAAGCTGGAATGCTTTGGTTTTACTTGTAACAATGAAGAAGCCTTTTTTTATTTACTTACATTATCCTCCAAGAGTTGATGAATCTCCTCACTACTTCAGTTTGCTCTTCAATTCATACACCTTGGTTGGAGAGCGAGGTAGCATCAGTGTTCCCAACACCTTGGTTGGAGAGCGAGGTAGCATCAGTGTTCCCAACACCTTGGTTGGAGAGCGAGGTAGCAGCAGTGTTCCCAACACCTTGGTTGGAGAGCGAGGTAGCAGCAGTGTTCCCAACACCTTGGTTGGAGAGCGAGGTAGCAGCAATGTTCCCAACACCTTGGTTGGAGAGCGTTCCCAGGGTTGGAGCATCAATGTTCCCAACACCTTGGTTGGAGAGCGAGGTAGCATCAATGTTCCCAACACCTTGGTTGGAGAGCGAGGTAGCATCAATGTTCCCAACACCTTGGTTGGAGAGCGAGGTAGCAGCAGTGTTCCCAACACCTTGGTTGGAGAGCGAGGTAGCAGCAGTGTTCCCAACACCTTGGTTGGAGAGCGAGGTAGCAGCAGTGTTCCCAACACCTTGGTTGGAGAGCGAGGTAGCATCAATGTTCCCAACACCTTGGGTGGAGAGCGAGGTAGAATTAATGTTCCCAACACCTTGGTTGGAGAGCGAGGTAGAAGCAGTGTTCACAACACCTTGGTTGGAGAGCGAGGTAGCATCAGTGTTCCCAACACCTTGGTTGGAGAATGAGGTAGCATCAATGTTCCCAACACCTTGGTTGGAGAGCGAGGTAGCAGCAATGTTCCCAACACCTTGGTTGGAGAGCAAAGGTAGCATCAGTGTTCCCAACACCTTGGTTGGAGAGCGAGGTAGCAGCAGTGTTCCCAACACCTTGGTTGGAGAGCGAGGTAGCAGCAATGTTCCCAACACCTTGGTTGGAGAGCGAGGTAGCATCAATGTTCCCAACACCTTGGTTGGAGAGCGAGGTAGCATCAATGTTCCCAACACCTTGGTTGGAGAGCGAGGTAGAAGCAATGTTCCCAACACCTTGGTTGGAGAGCGAGGTAGCAGTTCCCAACACCTTGGTTGGAGAGCAGTGTTGTTCCCAACACCTTGGTTGGAGAGAGAGGTAGCAGTGTTCCCAGCACCTTGGTGTTCCCAACACCTTGGTTGGAGAGCAAGGTAGCATCAATGTTCCCAACACCTTGGTTGGAGAGCGAGGTAGCAGAAGTGTTTCCAGCCCTACTATTCATACACCTTGGTTGGAGAGTGAGGTAGCATCAGTGTTCCCAACACCTTGGTTGGAGAGCGAGGTAGCATCAGTGTTCCCAACACCTTGGTTGGAGAGCGAGGTAGCAGCAGTGTTTCCTTTGCACTATTTTAAACACAGACATTTGGAACAACTTTCGAAATGTACGTTTGAATAACATGGAGGAACATCTAAATCTTTTTAATTTTTTAATTTATTTCACCTTTATTTAACCAGGTAGGCTAGTTGAGAACAAGTTCTCATTTGCAACTGCGACCTGGCCAAGATAAAGCATAGCAGTGTGAACAGACAACACAGAGTTACACATGGAGTAAACAATTAACAAGTCAATAACACAGTAGAAAAAAAAAACATCTAAATCTGAGGTGAACATCTAAATCTGAGGTGAACATCTAAATCCGTGTCTCTTCAGATTCTACATCACCTGCACTCCCTCTTCATCCTCTTCATCCCTCTTCATCCTCTTTGATCCTCCTCATCTTTTGCACCTGTGTGTTTTTATCAGTTTATTTATGAAAAATATTTAGCAAACTCCATGACAGTAGCTAAAGCAAGGGGGCTATTATCAGCGCACAAGTAGCCTACAGATGCATGCTGGGACGGGCACGCCCTGAACTCGTGAAGTGAGCACTACTGGAGAGGGTGATAAAGGCTTTTGGGAAACTCGCCCTGCGCTCCGGTGAAATTGGAGACACTGTTACGCTCCGGCGCCCCGCTTTGCTCACGTACTCTGATTGCAACTGGCATGGGTCCCAAATAGCACCCTACTCTCTTTATATAGGGCACCTCTACTTTAGGGCTCTGGTCAAAATGTAGTGCACTTTTTTAGGTAACACAGGCAGAGTGTCACTTGGAATAGACACACTATGTCTATACAGGAACTTTGACACGAAGATAAAACTGAAACTATATGTGGCTGCATCACAGCACACCTGACTGAGTGTAATTTCAAGACAAATTGGAACAGAACACTTGAGTTGATCCCTGCAGTAGAGTGGGCCGTTACCGTTAGCAACAGCAATTCCAACCAATATGTCACAGTGTGACAGTGTGTGTGTGTGTGTATGTATATATATAAATATATACACCACACTGCCTGTCCTCTGGGGGTATGTTTAATGTACATTTTGATCATTAGTCAGAAACTAAACTCAGTAAAAAAATAAACATCCCTTTTTCAGGACCCTGTCCGTCTTTCAAAGATAATTCGTAAAAATCCAAATAACTTCACAGATCTTCATTGTAAAGGGTTTAAACACTGTTTCCCATGCTTGTTCAATGAACCATAAACAATGGAATGAACATGCACCCGTGGAACGGTCATTAAGACACTAACAGCTTACAGACGATAGGTAATTATGGTCACAGTTATGAAAATGTAGGACACTAAAGAGGCCTTTCTACTGACTCTGAAAAACACCAAGAGAAAGATGCCCAGGTTCCCTGCTCATAGGCATGAACATGCCTTAGGCATGCTGCAAGGAGGCATGAGGACTACAGATGTGGCCAGGGAAATAAATTCCAATGTCCGTACTGTGAGACGCCTAAGACAGCGCTACAGGGAGACATGACGGACAGCTGATCGTCCTCGCAGTGGCAGACCACATGTAACAACACCTGCATAGGATTGGTACATCCGTACATCACACCTGCGGTACAGGATGGCAACAACAACTGCCCGAGTTACACCAGGAATGCACAATCCCTCCATCAGTGCTCAGACTGTCCGCAACAGGCTGAGAGAGGCTGGACTGAGGGCTTGTAGGCCTGTTTTAAGGCAGGTCCTCACCAGACATCACCGGCAACAACGTCGCCTATGAGCACAAACCCACTGTCACTGGACCAGAGAGGACTGGCAAAAAGTTCTCTTCACTGACAAGTCACGGTTTTGTCTCACCAGGGGTGATGGTCGGATTCGCGTTTATCGTTGAAGGAATGAGCGTTACACCGGCGCCTGTACCCCGGAGTGGGATCGATTTGGAGGTGGAGGGTCCGTCCTGGTCTGGGGCGGTGTGTCACAGCATCATCGGACGGAGCTTGTTGTCATTGCAGGAAATTTCCATGCTGTGCGTTACAGGGAAGACAACCTCCTCCCTCATGTGGTACCCTTCCTGCAGGCTCATCCTGACATGACCCTCCAGCATGACAATGCCACCAGCCATACTGCTCGTTCTGTGTGTGATTTTTTCCAAGACAGGAATGTCAGTGTTCCTTGGTGGAAGAGTAACATCTCACAGGAAGAACTGGCAAATCTGGTGCAGTCCATGAGGAAGAGTAGTACTTAATGCAGCTGGTGGCCACTCCAGATACTGACTGTTACTTTTGATTTTGACCCCCCCCCCCTTTGTTCAGGGACACATTATTCAATTTCTGTTAGTCACATGTCTGTGGAACTTGTTCAGTTTATGTCTCAGTTGTTGAATCTTATGTTCATACAAATATTTCCACGTGTTAAGTTTGCTGAAAATAAACGCAGTTGACAGTGAGAGGACGTTTATTTTTTTGCTGAGTTTATTATGTTATTTTTTTTTTGCTGGGCAGCTTGGAGCATCAGAGTTGCAGGTTTGATCACACGCTGAATAAATTGAACTCTGTGTTAAAATGGTCTGCTAAATGACCGTGTGATTATTAGTATACTTCCGATGCGTCTGGTTCCTGAAGCTGCGTCTCAGTTGCTAAATTTTAAATCATCTGTTTAAAGGGCCAATCTGCTGTTTAAACATTTAACAAAGCCACCACCCTGCCACTGTTTTTAGTAAAGAGCTGAGGGATGGGGCAGGAGAAATGTAACCACTCTCAAATTCATAGACAGAGCTATGGATGCAATGACTGACCATCCATTATATAAAAGTATAGTTTCAACCATTACTATTTGAGGCTTTACAGAGTGTTTGTTTACAATTATAGTGTGTACAAATAGTGGAGTTAAACAAGTGTATATTGTGTGTTCTGATGGTGTATGACAGTTGAACTAACTCATGTGGAATTTAGAAGTTATAGACTTCAAGAATCAATGGAAATATATCATTATTTTATATTATAAGTTTTTTTTTAAATTTAAAAAATGGATGTAGCAATTGCAGATTGCCCCTTAAATGGCCATATGATTGTTGTATGATTCTGGACTGGTATGATTCCCCAGGGCAGGTGTACAGAGAGGCTACTGCTGAGTCCCAAAATGGCATTCTGTTCCCTATATCTACTCCCTATATCTATTCCTTATATCTATTCCCTATATCTATTCCTTATATCTACTCCCTATATCTATTCCTTATATCTATTCCTTATATCTATTCCTTATATCTACTCCCTATATCTATTCCCTATATCTATTCCCTATATCGTGCACTATGGGCCCTGGTCAAAAGGGGTACACTATATAGGGAATGAGAGGCCCATTCAGGAAGCAACCGACATAGACTGTTGGTCCTCTGAGACCTGTAGAACCCAGCTGGAGAATCCACTACCATGTCCTGATTGTGACAGCAGCTGTGAGGGTCATAGAACTGTCTGGATCTGTGTCTGTCCGTGTCTGTCTGGGGGGTAAAGGTGGTCTTTGATGGTAAACCACCTGGGCTCTGAAATAAATGGAGTCGTCTCTTAGCCCACACCAACATGTTTGCATACTGTAGACACACACCGACACACACCAACACACACACACACCGACACACACCGACACACACACCAACACACACACCGACACACACCAACACACACACACACACACACCGACAAACACCAACACACACACAACACACCACACACACAACACACAGACACACCGACACACACACCGACACACACCGACACACACAACACACACACACACACACCGACAGACACAACACAAACACACCAACACACTGACAGACACACAGGCACAGATGGACGTGGGGTACACATTCAGACAGACAGACACAGACAAATAGACACCCACCCCACACGCACCGACACACACACACACACTGACATACACCAACACACTGACAGACACACACACACAGACACACCGACATACATACACCGACACCGACACACACACACCGACACACACACCGACACCGACACACACACAGTGACACACACACTCCTGTTATCTCCCAGCTGCAATCCCCAGGTGGTGTTATCCAAATGAGAAAGTTTTGTTTGACGCTGTCACTGGTGCGTGCGTGCGTGTTCGTTCGTTGTCCGCACAGGAGAGAGGGGCGTGGTTTGGAAAACAAAATACCATGATACAATCATAGTGTTTAAACATATTGTCCACTAATCAGCCAACATAAAATATATTACTGTATCATCGTTCTGTTATTCAACCACAACTCTTCACAATGTCTTCTCCATCACACCTTTTGCTAGTCCTTACTTGACATGCAGTGTGAGGGCCTGTATCTCTATCGGTAAGTGGTGGTTTCAGCCTGTATAGGGACGTGCTGTAATCCGTTTGCTGCTGGACACGTTGATTGTCAAGGAGCTCTGAAAAGAAGAGTGAGGCCTCGCAAAGACTATAGATACCACGGATGTGAGACAGAAACAATGGGTGATTTTTAAACCACGTCATCTGCTTGACCTTTATGCCAGAGGTACAGCTTTTTCTATCATCGTAGACATAATCTACTGACTTCTTGTCATGGCAGTGAGATGGTTGGAGAGTTAGGTATCATATGTGTGGATGTGGATGATTTACTCCAAGAACGTTTTAGTTATATCCTGCCTTGTTTTAAGCCTGGTCTTTAGTGTGAATTCCTCTATCAATGGCTTGTCACAAAATTAAGTCAGTTTGTCAGAGTCATACACATAAATCCCTCTCCAAAATTACCATGTGTTTAAATCCCATTCATTCATCAGCCTGTGGTGTTCTGAAAATTTCCTTTAGCCATTCAGTCAGCCATCGATTGGAAGAATGAGAGAGAGAAGGGGAGGCAGAGAGAGAAGGGGAGGCAGAGAGAGAAGGGGAGGCAGAGAGAGAAGGGGAGGCAGAGAGACAAGGAGAGGGAGGCGGAGAGACAGGGAGAGGGAGGCAGAGAGAGAAGGGGAGGCAGAGAGAGAGAAAAAGGGAGGCAGGAGAGACAAAAGGAGAGGGAGGCGGAGAGAGAAGGGGGAGAGGAGGCGGAGAGACAAAAGGGGAGGGAGGCAGAGAGGGAGGCAGAAGAGAAGGGGAGAGGGAGGCGGAGAGAAGGAGGGGAGGAGGGAGACAAAAGGAGAGGGAGGCAGGGAGACAAAAGGAGAGGGAGGCGGAGAGACAAGGGGAGAGGGAGGCGGAGAGACAAAAGGAGAGACAAAAGGAGGCGGAGAGACAAAAGGAGAGGGAGGACGGAGAGACAAAAAAAGGAGAGGGAGGCGGAGAGACAAAAGGAGAGGGAGGCAGAGAGACAAAAGGGAGCGAGGGGAGGCGGAGAGAGAAGGGGGAGGCAGAGAGAGAAGGGGAGAGGAGGTAGGGAGACAAAAGGAGAGGGAGGCGGAGGAGGCGGAAAAAAAGGAGAGGGAGGCGGAGGCGGAGAGACAAAAGGAGAGGGAGGCGGAGGGAGAAGGGGAGGGAGAGGTGGAGAGACAAAAGGGGAGGGAGGCGGAGAGACAAAAGGAGAGGGAGGCGGAGAGACAAAAGGAGGAGGGAGGCGGAGAGACAAAAGGAGAGGGAGGCGGAGAGACAAAAGGAGAGGAGGGAGGTGGAGAGACAAAAGGAGAGGGAGGACAAGAGACAAAAAAAGGAGAGGGAGGCGGAGAGACAAACAAAAGGAGAGCGGAGGCAGGACAAAAGAGAGGGAGGGGGAGAGGGAGGCTGAGAGAGAAGGGGAGGCAGGGAGAGAAGGGGAGGGAGGGAGGTGGAGAGACAAAAGGGAGGGAGACAAAAGGGGAGGGAGAGAGACAAAAGGAGAGGGAGGGGAGGTGAGAGACAAAAGGAGAGGGAGGCGGGGAGGGAGGCGGAGAGACAAAAGGGGAGGGAGGCGGAGAGAGAAAAGGGAGGGAGGAGAGGAGGGAGGGAGAGACAAAAGGAGAGGGAGGTGGAGAGACAAAAGGAGAGGAGGCAAAAGAGAGGGAGGGGGAGAGGAGGCTGAGAGAGAAAAGGGGAGGCAGGGAGAGAAAAGAGGGAGGTAGAGAAAAGGAGAGGGAGGCGGGGAGGGAGGGGAGACAAAAGGAGAGGAGGCGGAGAGACAAAAGGGGGAGGCGGAGAGACAAAAGGAGAGGGAGGCGGAGAGACAAAAGGGAGGGGAGGACGGGAGAGAGAGACAAAAGGAGAGGGAGGGAGGCGGAGAGACAAAAGGAGAGGGAGGCGGAGAGACAAAAAAAGGAGAGGGAGGCGGAGAGACAAAAGGAGAGGGAGGCGGAGAGACAAAAGGGGAGGGAGGCGGAGAGACAAAAGGGGAGGTAGGCGGAGAGACAAAAGGAGAGGGAGGCGAAGAGACAAAAGGAGAGGGAGGCGGGGAGACAAAAGGAGAGGGAGGCGGGGAGGGAGGGAGGCGGAGAGACAAAAGGAGGGGAGGGAGGCGGAGAGACAAAAAAGGAGAGGGAGGCGGAGAGACAAAAGGGGAGGGAGGCGGAGAGACAAAAGGAGAGGGAGGCGGAGAGACAAAAGTAGGGGAGGTGGAGAGACAAAAGGGAGGGAGGCGGAGAGACAAAAGGAGAGGGAGGCGGAAGACAAAAGTAGAGGGAGGCGGAGAGACAAAAGGAGAGGGAGGCGGAGAGACAAAAGGAGAGGGAGGCGGAGAGACAAAAGGGGAGGGAGGCGGAGAGACAAAAGGAGAGGCGGGGAGGCGGAGAGGGAGGCGGAGAGACAAAAGGAGAGGGAGGCGGAGGCGGAGAGACAAAAAGGAGAGGGAGGCGGAGAGACAAAAGGGGAGGAGAGGGGAGAGGAAAGGGGAGAGGGAGGCTGGAGAGAGAAGGGGAGGGAGGGAGAAGGGGAGGGGAGGTAGGAGACAAAAGGAGAGGGAGGCGGAGAGACAAAAGGAGAGGGAGGGAGGCGGGGAGGGAGGTGGAGAGACAAGGGAGAGGGAGGCGGAGAGACAAAAGGAGAGGGAGGCGGAGAGACAAAAGGAGAGGGAGGCAGAGAGACAAAAGGAGAGGGAGGCGGAGAGACAAAAAAAGGAGAGGGAGGCGGAGAGACAAAAGGAGAGGGAGGCGAGAGACAAAAGGAGGGGGGAGGCTGAGAGACAAAAGGAGAGGGAGAGGAGGCGGAGAGACAAAAGGAGAGGGAGGCGGAGAGACAAAAGGAGAGGGAGGAGGAGAGACAAAAGGGAGAGGGAGGCGGGGAGGGAGGTGGAGAGACAAAAGGGAGAGGGAGGCGGAGAGGGAGACAAAAGGAGAGAGGCGAAGGGAGAGGGAGGCGGAGAGACAAAAAGGGGAGAGGGAGGCGGAGAGACAAAAGGAGAAGGAGGCGGAGAGACAAAAGGAGAGGGAGGCGGAGAGACAAAAGGAGAGGGCGGAGGCGGAGAGACAAAAGGAGGGGAGGCGGAGAGACAAAAGGAGAGGGAGGCGGAGAGACAAAAGGAGAGGGAGGCGGGAGGGAGGCGGAGAGACAAAAGGAGAGGGAGGCGGGGAGGGAGGCGGAGAGACAAAAGGAGAGGGAGGCGGAGAGACAAAAGGGAGGGAGGCGAGAGACAAAAGGAGAGAGGGAGGCGGAGGGAGGGAGAGAGAGGCAAAAAAAGGGGAGGGAGGCGGAGAGACAAAAGGAGAGGGAGGCGGGAGGGAGACAGAACAAAAGGGGAGGGAGGCGGAGAGACAAAAGGGGAGGGAGGCGGAGAGACAAAAGGAGGGGGCGGGGAGGCGGAGAGACAAAAGGGGAGGGAGGCGGGGAGGAGGAGGTGGAGAGACAAAAGGGGAGGGAGGCAGAGAGACAAAAGGAGAGGGGAGGCGGAGAGACAAAAGGAGAGGGAGGCGGAGAGACAAAAGGAGGGGGAGGCGGAGAGACAAAAGGAGGAGGGGGGAGAGAGGAGGAGAGAAAAGGAGGGAGGGAGGCGGAGAGACAAAAGGAGAGGGAGGCGGAGAGACAAAAGGAGAGGGAGGGGAGAGAGAGGCAGAGAGACAAAAGGAGAGGGAGGAGGGAGGAGAGAGACAAAAGGAGAGGGAGGGAGGAGGGGAGGAGACAAAGAGGGCGGAGAGACAAAAGGAGAGGGAGGCAGAGAGACAAAAGGAGGGGAGGCGGAGAGACAAAAGGAGAGGGAGGAGACGGGGAGGAGGAGAGACAAAAGGAGGAGAGGGAGGCGGAGGGAGGTGGAGAGACAAAAGGAGAGGGAGGCAGAGAGACAAAAGGGAGGGAGGACAAAAGGAGGAGAGGGAGGGAGGAGAGAGAAAAAGGAGAGGGAGGCGGAGAGACAAAAGGAGAGGGAGGCGGAGAGACAAAAAAAGGAGAGGGAGGCGGAGAGACAAAAGGAGAGGGAGGCGGAGAGACAAAAGGAGAGGGAGGCGGAGAGACAAAAGGAGAGGGAGGCGGAGAGACAAAAAAAGAGAGGGAGGCGGAGAGACAAAAGGAGAGGGAGGCGGAGAGACAAAAGGAGGAGAGGGGAGGCAAAAGGAGAGGGAGGCAAAAAAAGGAGAGGGAGGCGAGGAGAGACAAAAGGAGAGGGAGGCGGAGAGACAAAAGGAGAGGCGGAGGCGGAGAGGGGAGAGGGAGGAGAGGGAGGCGGAGAGACAAAAGGAGAGGGAGGCGGAGAGACAAAAGGAGAGGGAGGCGGAGAGACAAAAGGAGAGGAGGCGGAGGGGAGAGGCGGAGACAAAGAGGAAGGGGGAGGCAGAGAGACAAAAGGAGAGGGAGGCGGAGAGACAAAAGGAGAGGAGAGGGGAGAGGGGGAGAGACAAAAGGAGAGACAAAAGGAGAGAGGCAGAGACAAAAGGAGAGGGAGGGAGGCGGAGAGACAAAAGGAGAGGGAGGCGGAGAGACAAAAGGGAGGGGAGGCGGAGAGACAAAAGGAGAGGGAGGCGGGGACAAAAAGGAGGCGGAGAGACAAAAGGGGAGGGAGGCGGAGAGACAAAAGGAGAGGGAGGCGGAGAGACAAAAGGAGGAGGGAGGGAGAGACGGAGAGGAGGCAAAAGACAAAAGGAGAGGGAGGCGGAGAGACAAAAGGGAGGGAGGCAAAGGGGAGGGAGGCGGAGAGACAAAAGGAGGCAGGAGGCGGAGAGACAAAAGGAGGGAGGCGGAGGAGGACAAAAGGGGAGGGAGGCGGAGAGACAAAAGGAGGGAGGGAGGCGGAGAGACAAAAGGAGAGGGAGGCGGAGAGACAAAAGGAGAGGGAGGGGAGGCGGGAGAGAGACAAAAGGAGAGGGAGGCGGAGAGACAAAAGGAGAGGGAGGCGGAGAGACAAAAGGAGAGGGAGGCGGAGAGACAAAAGGAGGGAGGAGAGGGGAGAGCGGAGAGACAAAAGGAGAGGGAGGCGGAGAGACAAAAGGGAGGGAGGCGGAGAGACAAAAGGAGAGGGAGGGAGAGGAGGCGGAGGAGGCTGAGAGACAAAAGGAGAGGGAGGCAGGAGAGAGGGAGGCGGAGAGACAAAAGGAGGAGGCGGAGGAGGCGGTGGAGAGACAAAAGGGGAGGGAGGCGGAGAGACAAAAGGAGAGGGAGGCGGAGAGACAAAAGGAGGGCAGAGAGACAAAAGGAGAGGGAGGCAAGACAAAAGGAGAGGGAGGCGGGGAGAGGAGAGGGAGGCGGAGAGACAAAAAGGAGAGGGAGGCGGAGAGACAAAAGGAGAGGGAGGCGGAGAGACAAAAGGAGGAGGGGAGGGAGGAGAGACAAAAGGAGAGGGAGGAGAGGCGGAGGGAGGTAGGAGACAAAAGGAGAGGGAGGCGGAGAGACAAAAGGAGAGGGAGGCGGAGAGACAAAAGGAGAGGGAGGCGGAGAGAGAGGGAGGCGGAGAGACAAAAGGAGAGGGAGGCGGAGAGGCGGAGACAAAAGGAGAGGGAGGCGGAGAGACAAAAGGAGAGGGAGGAGAGGAGGCGGAGAGACAAAAGGAGAGGGAGGGAGGAGAGACAAAAGGAGAGGGAGGCGGAGAGAGAGAGACAAAAGGGGGAGAGGGAGAGAGACAAAAGGAGAGACAAAAAGGGGAGAGGGAGACAAAAGCGGAGAGACAAAAGGAGGGAGGGGAGGGAGGCGGAGAGACAAAAGGGGAGGGAGGCGGAGAGACAAAAGGAGAGAGAAAAGAGACAAAGGGGAGGGAGGCGGAGGAAAAAAGGAGAGGGAGGCGGAGGGAGAGAGACAAAAGGGAGGAGAGAGACAAAAGGAGAGGGAGGCGGAGAGAGGAGGCGGAGAGACAAAAGGAGAGGGAGGCGGAGAGACAAAAGGAGAGGGAGGCGGCGGAGAGACAAAAGGAGAGGGGAGGCGGAGAGACAAAAGGAGAGGGAGGCGGAGAGACAAAAGGAGAGGGAGGCGGAGAGACAAAAGGAGAGGGAGGCAAAAGGAGAGACAAAAAAAGGAGAGGGAGGCGGAGAGAGACAAAAGGAGAGGGAGGCGGAGAGACAAAAGGAGAGGCGGAGAGACAAAAGGAGAGGGAGGCGGAGAGACAAAAAGGGAGGGAGGCGGAGAGACAAAAGGGAGAGGGAGGCGGAGAGACAAAAGGGAGGAGAGACAAAAGGAGAAAAGGGGAGGCGGAGAGACAAAAGGAGAGGGGAGGCGGAGAGACAAAAGGAGAGGGAGGCGGAGAGACAAAAGGAGAGGGAGGCGGAGACAAAGGAGAGACAAAAGGAGAG
Source organism: Oncorhynchus tshawytscha (assembly GCF_018296145.1). Taxonomy (NCBI): domain Eukaryota; kingdom Metazoa; phylum Chordata; class Actinopteri; order Salmoniformes; family Salmonidae; genus Oncorhynchus; species Oncorhynchus tshawytscha. The sequence goes on along the minus strand of NC_056433.1, from coordinate 8,181,328 downwards.
GGGAGGCGGAGAGACAAAAGGAGGAGGGAAAAAGGAGAGGGAGGCAAAAAAAGGGAGGCGGAGAGGACAAACAAAAGGAGAGGGAGGCGGAGAGACAAAAGGGGAGGGAGGCGGAGAGAGAGAGGCAGGAGGCGGAGAGAGGAGGCGGAGAGACAAAAGGAGGGGAGGCGGAGAGACAAAAGGAGAGGGAGGCGGAGAGACAAAAGGAGAGGGAGGCGGAGGAGAGACAAAAAAAGGAGAGGGAGGCGGAGGACAAAAAAAGGAGAGGGAGGCGGAGAGACAAAAGGAGAGGGAGGCGGAGAGACAAAAGGGAGGGGGCGGAGGTGGAGAGAGACAAAAGGAGAGGGAGGCGGGAGAGGGAGGCGGAGAGACAAAAGGAGAGGGAGGACAAAAGGAGGGAGGCGGAGAGACAAAAGGAGAGGGAGGCGGAGAGACAAAAAAAGGAGAGGGAGGCGGAGAGACAAAAGGAGAGGGAGGCGGAGAGACAAACAAAAGGAGAGGGAGGCGGAGAGACAAAAGGAGAGGGAGGCGGAGAGACAAAAGGAGAGGGCGGAGAGACAAAAGGAGAGGGAGGCGGAGGAGAGAGGCGGAGAGACAAAAGGAGAGGGAGGCAGAGAGACAAAAGGAGAGACAAAAGGAGAGGGAGGCGGAGGACAAAAGGAGGAGAGACAAAAGGCAGAGGCGACAAAAGGAGAGGAGAGAGACAAAAGGAGAGGAGGCGGAGAGACAAAAGGCGAGGGAGGCGGAGAGACAAAAGGCGAGGGAGGCGGAGAGACAAAAGGAGAGGGAGGCGGAGAGACAAAAGGCGAGGGAGGCGGAGAGACAAAAGGAGAGGGAGGCGGAGAGACAAAAGGAGAGGGAGGCGGAGAGACAAAAGGAGAGGGAGGCGGAGAGACAAAAAGGAGAGGGAGGCGGAGAGACAAAAGGAGAGGGAGGCGGAGAGAGACAAAAGGAGAGGAGGCAGAGAGACAAAAGGAGAGAGGCAAAAAAAGGAGAGGAGGCGGAGACAAAAGGAGAGAGGCGGAGAGAGACAAACAAAAGGAGAGACAAAAGGAGGGAGGCGGAGAGACAAAAGGCGAGGGAGGCGGAGAGACAAAAGGCGAGGGAGGCGGAGAGACAAAAGGAGAGGGAGGCGGAGAGACAAAAGGCGAGGGAGGCGGAGAGACAAAAGGAGAGGGAGGCGGAGAGACAAAAGGAGAGGGAGGCGGAGAGACAAAAGGAGAGGGAGGCGGAGAGACAAAAAAAGAGAGGGAGGCGGAGAGACAAAAGGAGAGAGGGAGGCGGAGAGGAGACAAAAGGAGAGGAGGCGGAGAAAAAGGAGAGGGAGGCGGAGAGAGAGAGGCAGAGAGACAAAAGGAGGGGAGAGACAAAAGGGGAGGGAGGCGGAGAGACAAAAGGAGAGGGAGGCGGAGAGACAAAAGGAGAGGGAGGCGGAGAGACAAAAGGAGAGGGGCGGAGGCGGAGAGGCAAAAAAAAGGAGAGGGAGGCGGAGAGACAAAAGGAGAGGGAGGCGGAGAGACAAAAGGAGAGGGAGGCGGAGAGACAAAAGGAGAGGGAGGCGGAGGGAGAGAGACAAAAGGAGAGGAGAGGGAGGCGGAGAGACAAAAGGAGAGGGAGGCGGAGAGACAAAAGGAGAGGGAGGCGGAGAGACAAAAGGAGAGGGAGGCGGAGAGACAAAAGGAGAGGGAGGCGGAGAGACAAAAGGAGAGGGAGGCGGAGAGACAAAAGGAGAGGGAGGCGGAGAGACAAAAGGAGAGGGAGGCTGGGGAGAAGGGGAGAGGGAGGCGGA
>NC_056433.1:8164058-8179439 GCF_018296145.1 Oncorhynchus tshawytscha | reverse complement strand
AAAAGGAGAGGGGAGGTGGAGAGAGAGGCAGAGAGACAAAAGGAGAGGGAGGTGGAGAGAGAGGCAGAGGCAGGAGGGAGGCCAAAAGGAGGGAGGTGGAGGAGGCAGAGGGACAAAGGAGGTAGGCGGGGAGTCGGGAGGAGGCTGAGAGACAAAAAGGAGAGGGAGGCAGAGGGAAAAAAAGGAGGAGGCGGAGAGACAAAAGGAGGGAGGCGGAGGGAGGTGGAGACAAAAGGAGGAGGCGGGAGGGAGGTGGAGAGACAAAAGGGAGGGAGGCAGAGAGACAAATGGAGGGAAGCGGAGGAGGTGGAGAGACAAAAGGAGGAGGGAGGCAGAGAGACAAAAGGAGAGGTAGGCGGAGAGACAAAAGGAGAGGGAGGCTGGAGACAAAGGAGGGAGGCGGAGAGAAAAAGGAGAGGGAGGCGAGAGACAAAGGAGAGGGAGGCGGAGAGAAAAAGGAGGAGGCGGAGAGACAAAAAGGAGGGAGGCGGAGACAAAAGGAGAGGTGGAGAGGAGAGGCAGAGAGGGGAGGCGGAGAGACAAAAGGAGAGGTAGGCGGAGAGATAAAAGGAGAGGGAGGCAGAGAGACAAAGGAGTGAGGCGGAGAAAGAAGAGAGGGAGGCGGAGGGAGTTGAGAGACAAAAGGAGGGGAGGCGAGACAAAAGGAGAGGGAGGCGGGGAGACAAAAGGAGAGGGAGGAGTGGAGATAAGGAGGAAGGCAGAGGAAAAAAGGGAGGGAGGCGGAGAGACAAAAGGAGGGAGGCGGGGAGGAGGTGGAGAGACAAAAGGAGAGAGGCAGAGAAAAAGGAGGAGACAAAAGGAGAGGAGGCAGAGAGACAAAAGGAGGAGGCAGAGAGCGAGAGACAAAAAAAGAAGGATTAGCGGAGAGGGGATTGGAGACAAGGGAGAGGGATAGACAAAAGGAGAGGGAGGCGGGAGACAAAAGGAGGGAGGCGGAGGAGACAAAAGGAGAGGGAGGCGGAGGAGGCGGAGAGACAAAAGGAGGGAGGCGGAGGGAGGTGGAGAGACAAAAGGAGAGAGGCAGAGAGACAAAAGGAGGGAGGCAGGGAGGAGAGGGAGAGAGACAAAAGGAGGGAGGCAGAGAGACAAAAGGAGGGGAGGCGGAGAGACAAAAGGAGGGAGGGAGAGGAGGATATATCGCAAGGAGAGAGACAAAAGGAGGGAGGCGGAGAGACAAAAAAGGAGAGGGAGGCGGAGAGACAAAAGGAGAGGAGGCGAGAGACAAAAGGAGAGGGAGGCGGAGAGGGAGGCTGAGAGACAAAAGGGGAGGTAGGCGGAGAGACAAAAGGAGAGGGAGGCAGAGAGACAAAAGGAGAGGGAGGCGGAGGAGACAAAAGGAGGGAGGCGGAGGAGGCGGAGAGACAAAAGGGAGGGAGGCGGAGAGACAAAAGGAGAGGGAGGCGGAGAGACAAAAGGAGAGGAGGCGGAGGGAGGCAGAGGAGACAAAAGGAGAGGAGGCGGAGAGACAAAGGGAGAGGGAGGCGGAGAGACAAAAGGAGAGGGAGGCGGAGAGACAAAAGGAGAGGGAGGCAGAGAGAGAAGGAGAGGGAGGCGGAGAGAGAAGGGGAGGCAGAGAGACAGGAGAGGGAGGGGAGAGAGACAAAAGGAGGAGGGAGGCGGAGAGAAAGGGGAGAGGGAGGCGGAGAGACAAAAGGGAGGGAGGTAGGGAGAAGGGGAGAGGGAGGCGGAGAGAAAAAGGAGAGGAGGCGGAGAGACAAAAGGAGAGGGGAGGCGGAGAGGAGAGGGAGGCGGAGAGACAAAGGAGAGGGAGGCGGAGAGGGACAAAAGGAGAGGGAGGCGGAGAGACAAAAGGAGAGGGAGGCGGAGAGACAAAAGGAGAGCGAGGCAGAGAGAGAAGGGGAGAGGGAGGCTGAGAGAGAAGGGGAGGCAGGAGAGAAGGGAGAGGGAGGTAGGGAGACAAAGGAGGGAGGGAGGCGGAGAGACAAAAGGAGGGAGGCGGAGCAAAAGGAGAGGAGGCGGAGAGACAAAAGGAGAGGAGGCGGAGGGAGGCGGAGAGACAAAGGGGAGGGAGGCGGAGAGACAAAAGGAGGGAGGCGGAGAGACAAAAGGAGAGGGAGGCGGAGAGACAAAAGGAGAGGGAGAGAGAAGGAGAGGGAGGCTGAGAGAGAAGGAGGCAGGGAGAGAGGAGGGAGGTAGGGAGACAAAAGGAGAGGAGGCGGGAGGAGGAGGCGGAGACAAAAGGAGGAGGTAGGGAGAGGAGGGAGAGACAAAAGGAGGAGGCGGGGAGGAGAGACAAAAGGAGAGACAAAAGGAGGGAGGCGGAGAGACAAAAGGAGAGGGAGGCGGAGAGGGAGGCGGAGAGACAAAAGGAGAGGGAGGCGAGGAGAGGGAGGAAGGAGGCGGAGAGGGAGGGAGGCGGAGAGACAAAAGGAGAGGGAGGCGGAGAGACAAAAGGAGAGGGAGGCGGAGAGACAAAAGGAGAGGGAGGCGGAGGGAGGGAGGCGGAAAGGAGGGAGGCGGAGAGACAAAGGAGGGAGGGAGACAAAAGGAGGGAGGCGGAGAGACAAAAGGAGGGAGGCGGAGAGACAAAAGTAGAGGGAGAGAGACAAAAGTGGGGAGGCGGAGAGACAAAAGGAGGGGAGGCGGAGAGACAAAAGTAGAGGGGAGGCGGAGAGACAAAAGTAGGGGAGGCGGAAAAAAGGAGGGAGGCGGAGAGACAAAAGGAGAGGGAGGCGGAGAGACAAAAAGAGAGGGAGGCGGGGAGGAGGCGGAGAGACAAAAGGAGGAGGCGGAGAGACAAAGGAGAGGGAGGCGGAGAGACAAAAGGAGAGGGAGGCGGAGAGAGGAGGAGGCGGAGAGAGACAGAGAAGGGGAGGGAGAGAAGGGGAGAGGGAGGAGACAAAAGGGAGAGGGATAGTGAGAGACAAAAGGAGAGGAGGCAGAGACAAAAGGGAGGGGAGAGAGGAGGTGGAGAGACAAGAGGGAGGCGGACAAAAGGAGAGGGGGCGGAGAGACAAAAGGAGAGGGAGGCAGAGAGACAAAAGGAGAGGGAGGCGGAGAGACAAAAGGAGAGGGAGGCGGAGAGACAAAAGGAGAGGGAGGCAGAGGAGAGACAAAAGGAGAGGGAGGGGAGGCGGAGACAAAAGGAAAGGGAGGGGGGAGGCGGAGAGACAAAAAGGGGAGGGAGGCGGAGAGACAAAAGGAGAGGGAGGCGGAGAGACAAAAGGAGAGGCGGGGAGGCGGAGAGACAAAAGGAGAGGGAGGCGGAGAGGAGAGGAGGCGGAGAGAAAAAGGAGAGGGAGGCGGAGACAAAAGGAGAAGGAGGCGGAGAGACAAAGGAGAGGGAGGCGGAGAGACAAAAGGAGGGAGGCGGAGGAGAGACAAAAGGAGAGGGAGGGAGGTGAGAGACAAAAGGAGAGGGAGGTGGAGAGACAAAAGGAGAGGTAGGCAGGAGGCTCTGAGAGACAAAAGGAGAGGAGGCGGGGAGGGAGGTGGAGGGACAAAAGGGGGAGGGAGGTGGAGAGACAAAAGGAGGGGAGGCAGAGAGACAAAAGGGGAGAGGGAGGCGGGGAGGGAGGCGGAGAGACAAAAGGGAGGGAGGCAGAGAGACAAAAGGAGGGAGGCGGGGAGGGAGGTGGAGAGACAAAAGGGGAGGGAGGTGGAGAGACAAAAGGGAGAGGGAGGCGGAGAGACAAAAGGAGAGGGAGGCGGGAGGAGAGACAAAAAGGAGGGATACTGGAGAGACAAAAGGAGGGATGAGGCAAAAGGAGGGGGAGAGAGACAAAAAGGAGAGGGAGGCGGAGGGAGGCGGAGAGACAAAAGGGAGGGAGGTGAGGGAGGCAGAGAGACAAAAGGAGAGGGAGGCGGAGAGACAAAAGGAGAGGGAGGGAAAAAGGAGGGAGGCGGAGAGACAAAAGGAGAGGGAGGTGGAGGAGAGAGGTGGAGAGACAAAAGGAGGGGAGGCGGGGAGGACAAAAAGGAGAAAAAGGGAGGCGGAGAGACAAAAGGAGAGGGAGGGAGGGAGAGGCAGAGAGACAAAAGGAGGGAGGTGGAGGCAGAGAGACAAAAGGAGAGGGAGGAGTCGGAGAGGACAAAAGGAGAGGGAGGCGGGGAGACAAAAGGGGAGGGAGGCGGAGAGACAAAAGGAGAGGGAGGCGGAGGGGCAGACAAAAAAAGAGGGAGGCGGAGAGACAAAAGGATGGGGGAGGCGGAGAGACAAAAGGAGGGAGGCGGAGAGACAAAAGGAGAGGGAGGTGGAGAGAGAGGCAGAGAGGTGGAGAGACAAAAGGAGGGTAGGCGGAGAGACAAAAAGGAGGAGGCAGAGAGACAAAAGGAGAGTGGAGGCAGAAAGAAGGGGAGGGAGGCGGAGAGGGAGCTGGAGAGACAAAAGGAGGGAGGCGGAGACAAAAGGAGAGGGAGGCGGAGACAAAAGGAGAGGGAGGCGGAGGAGGCTGAGAGACATAAGGGGAGGAAGGCAGGAGAGGGACAAAAGGAGAGGGAGGCGGAGGGAGGTGGAGAGACAAAAGGAGAGGAGGAGAGACAAAAGGAGGGAGGCAGAGAGAGATAAAAGGAGAGAGGCAGAGAGACAAAAGGAGGGAGGCGGAGAGGCGGAGGACAAAAGGAGAGGGATAGACAAAGGAGAGGAGGCGGAGAGACAAAAGGAGAGGGAGGCGGAGAGACAAAAGGAAGGGAGGGAGGGAGGCGGAGAGACAAAAGGAGAGGGAGGCGGAGAGACAAAAGGAGAGAGGCAGAGAGACAAAAAGGAGAGGAGGCGGGGAGGAGGCGGAGAGACAAAAGGGAGAGGGAGGGAGGTGGAGAGACAAAAGGAGAGAGGCAGAAGACAAAAGGAGAGGAGGAGGCAGAGAGACAAAAGGAGAGGCAGAGAGACAAAGGAGAGGAGGCGGAAGACAAAAGGAGAGGGAGGCGGAGGGAGGCGGAGAGACATAAGGGAGGAAGGCGGAGAGACAAAAGGAGAGGGAGGCGGAGAGACAAAGGAGGAGGAGAGAGACAAAAGGAGGGAGGCGGAGAGACAAAAGGAGAGGGAGGCGGGGAGGAGGCGGAGGACAAAAGGAGGGAGGCAGAGAGACAAAAGGAGAGGGAGGCAGAGAGACAAAAGGAGAGGGAGGCGGAGGAGGCGGAGAGACAAAAGGAGGGAGGCAGAGACAAAAGGAGAGACAAAAGGAGAGGGAGGCGGAGAGGGGAGGCAAAAAAGGAGAGGAGGCGGAGAGACAAAAGGAGGCGGAGGGAGGCAGAGAGACAAAAGGAGAGGGAGGCGGAGACAAAAGGAGAGGAGGCGGAGAGGGAGTTGGAGAGACAAAAGGAGGGAGGCGGAGAGACAAAAGGAGAGGGAGGCGGAGAGACAAAAGGAGAGGAGGCGGGGAGACAAAAGGAGGGAGGGAGACAAAAGGAGAGGAGGCGGGGAGACAAAAGGGAGGCTGAGGGAGGCGGAGACAAAAGGGGAGGGAGGCAAGGGAAAAAGGAGAGGGAGGCGGAGGAGGCAAAGGAGGAGAGGGAGGCGGAGAGATGTTGAAGAGGAGGAGGCAGAGGGAGACAAAAGGAGAGGAGGCAGAGACAAAAGGAGAGGGAGGCGGAGGAGACAAAAGGGAGAGGGAGGCGGAGAGACAAAAGGGGAGAGAGGCAGAGAGACAAAAGGAGAGGGAAAAGCGGAGGGAGAGGAGGCAGGAGACAAAAGGGGAGGGAGGCGGAGAGACAAAAGGAGAGGGAGGCGGAGAGAAAAAGGAGGGAGAGGGAGGCGGAGAGACAAAAGGAGGGAGGCGGAGAGACAAAAGGAGGGGAGGCGGAGAGAGAGACAAAAGAGAGGGAGGCGGAGAGACAAAAGGAGAGGGAGGCGGAGAGACAAAAGGAGAGGGAGGCGGAGAGACAAAAGGAGAGGGAGGAGGCGGAGAGACAAAGGAGGGAGGCGGAGAGACAAAGGAGGGAGGCGGAGAGGAGGCAGAGACAAAAGGAGGGAGGCGGAGAGACAAAAGGAGAGGGAGGCGGAGAGACAAAAGGAGAGGGAGGCGGAGAGACAAAAGGAGGGAGGCGGAGAGAAAAGGAGGAGGCGGAGGAGACAAAAGGAGAGGGAGGCGGAGAGACAAAAAGGAGAGGGAGGCGGAGGAGAGACAAAAAGGAGAGGGAGGCGGAGAGACAAAAGGAGAGGGAGGCGGAGAGACAAAGGAGAGGGAGGCGGAGAGACAAAAGGAGGGGAGGGAGGCGGAGAGACAAAAGGAGAGGGAGGCGGAGAGACAAAAGGAGAGGGAGGCGGAGAGACAAAAGGAGAGGGAGGCGGAGAGACAAAAGGAGAGGGAGGCGGAGAGACAAGAAGGAGAGGGAGGCGGAGAGACAAAAAGGGGAGGGAGAGACAAAAGCGGAGAGACAAAAGGAGAGGGGAGGCGGAGAGACAAAAGGAGAGGGAGGCGGAGAGACAAAAGGAGAGGGAGGCGGAGAGACAAAAGGAGAGGGAGGCGACAAAAGGAGGGAGGCGGAGACAAAAGGAGAGGGAGGCGGAGAGACAAAAGGAGAGGGAGGCGGAGAGAAAAAAGGAGAGGGAGACAAAAGGAGAGGGAGGCGGAGAGACAAAAGGAGAGAGGGAGGCGGAGACAAAAGGAGGCGGAGGGAGGGCGGAGAGACAAAAGGAGAGGGAGGCGGAGAGAGAAAAGGACAAAAGGAGAGGGAGGCGGAGAGACAAAAGGAGAGGGAGGCGGAGAGACAAAAGGAGAGGGAGGCGGAGAGACAAAAGGAGGGGAGGCGGAGAGACAAAAGGAGAGGGAGGCGGAGAGACAAAAGGAGAGGGAGGCGGAGAGACAAAAGGAGAGGGAGGCGGAGAGACAAAAGGAGAGGGAGGCGGAGAGACAAAAGGAGAGGGAGGTGGAGAGAGAGGCAGAGAGACAAAAGGAGGGAGGCGGAGAGACAAAAGGAGAGGGAGGCGGAGAGACAAAAGAGAGGGAGGCGGAGAGACAAAAGGAGAGGGAGGCGGAGAGACAAAAGGAGAGGGAGGCAAAAGGAGAGGGAGGCAGAGACAAAAGGAGAGGGAGGCGGAGAGACAAAAGGAGAGGGAGGCGGAGAGACAAAAGGAGAGGGAGGCGGAGAGACAAAAGGAGAGGGAGGCGGAAGAGAAAAGGAGAGGGAGGCGGAGAGAGGGGGAGGAGACAAAAGGAGAGGAGGCGGAGAGACAAAAAAAGGAGAGGGAGGCGGAGAGGAGACAAAAAAGAGAGGGAGGCGGAGAGACAAAAGGAGAGGGAGGCGGAGAGACAAAAGGAGAGGAGGCGGAGAGACAAAAGGAGAGGGAGGCGGAGAGACAAAAGGAGAGGGAGGCGAGAGACAAAAGGAGGGAGGCGGAGAGGAGGTGGGAGGAGGCGGAAGACAAAAGGAGAGGGAGGCGGAGAGACAAAAGGAGAGGGAGGCGGAGAGACAAAAGGAGAGGGAGGCGGAGAGACAAAAGGAGAGGGAGGCGGAGAGAGGGAGGCAGAGACAAAAGGAGAGGGAGGCGGAGAGACAAAAGGAGAGGGAGGACAAAAGGAGAGAGGCGGAGAGACAAAAGGGGAGGAGGCGGAGAGACAAAAGGAGAGGGAGGGAGGGAGGCGGAGAGACAAAAGGAGAGGGAGGCGGAGAGACAAAAGGAGAGGGAGGCGGAGAGACAAAAGGAGAGGGAGGCGGAGAGACAAAAGGAGAGGGAGGCGGAGAGACAAAAGGAGAGGGAGGCGGAGAGACAAAAGGAGAGGGAGGCGGAGAGACAAAAGGAGAGGGAGGCGGAGAGACAAAAGGAGGGGAGGCGGAGAGACAAAAGGAGGGAGGCGGAGAGACAAAAAAAGGAGAGGGAGGCGGAGAGACAAAAGGAGAGGGAGGCGGAGAGACAAAAGGAGAGGGAGGCGGAGAGACAAAAGGAGAGGGAGGCGGAGAGACAAAAGGAGAGGGAGGCGGAGAGACAAAAGGAGAGAGGGAGGCGGAGAGACAAAAGGAGAGGGAGGCGGAGAGACAAAAGGAGAGGGAGGCGGAGAGAGAGGCAGAAAGGAGAGGGAGGCGGAGAGACAAAAGGAGGGGAGGCGGAGAGACAAAAGGAGAGGGAGGCGGAGAGACAAAAAGGAGAGGGAGGCGGAGAGACAAAAGGAGAGGGAGGCGGAGAGAGACAAAGGAGAGGGAGGCGGAGAGACAAAAGGAGAGGGAGGCGGAGAGACAAAAGGAGAGGGAGGCGGAGAGACAAAAGGAGAGGGAGGCGGAGAGACAAAAGGAGAGGGAGGCGGAGAGACAAAAGGAGAGAGGCGGAGAGACAAAAGGAGAGGGAGGCGGAGAGACAAAAGGAGAGGGAGGCAAGACAAAAGGAGAGGGAGGCGGAGAGACAAAAGGAGAGGAGGCAAACAAAAGGAGAGGGAGGCGGAGAGACAAAAGGAGAGGGAGGCGGAGAGACAAAAGGAGAGGGAGGCGGAGAGACAAAAGGAGGGAGGCGGAGGACAAAAGGAGAGACAAAAGGAGAGGGAGGCGGAGAGACAAAAGGAGAGGGAGGCGGAGAGACAAAAGGAGAGGGAGAGACAAAAGGAGAGAGAGACAAAAGGAGAGGGAGGAGGCGGAGAGACAAAAGGAGGGGAGGCGGAGAGACAAAAGGAGAGGGAGGCGGAGAGACAAAAGGAGAGGGAGGCGGAGAGACAAAAGGAGAGGGAGGCGGAGAGACAAAAGGAGAGGGAGGCGGAGAGACAAAAGGAGAGGGAGGCGGAGAGACAAAAGGAGAGGGAGGCGGAGAGACAAAAGGAGAGGGAGGCGGAGAGACAAAAGGAGACAGGCGGAGAGACAAAAGGAGAGGGAGGCGGAGAGACAAAAGGAGAGGGAGGCGGAGAGACAAAAGGAGAGGGAGGCGGAGAGACAAAAGGAGAGGGAGGCGGAGAGACAAAAGGAGGGAGGCGGAGAGACAAAAGGAGAGGAGGCGGAGAGACAAAAGGAGAGGGAGGCGGAGAGACAAAAGGAGAGGGAGGCGGAGAGACAAAAGGAGAGGGAGGCGGAGAGACAAAAGAGAGAGGGAGAGAGACAAAAGGAGAGGGAGGCGGAGAGACAAAAGGGAGGGAGGGAGGCGGAGAGAGGCAGAGAGACAAAAGGAGAGGGAGGCGGAGAGACAAAAGGAGAGGAGAGACAAAAGGAGAGAGACAAAAGGAGAGGGAGGCGGAGAGACAAAAGGAGAGGGAGGCGGAGAGACAAAAGGAGAGGGAGGCGGAGAGACAAAAGGAGAGGGAGGTAGAGACAAAAGGAGAGGGAGGCGGGAGGAGGCGGAGAGACAAAAGGAGAGGGAGGCGGAGAGACAAAAGGAGAGGGAGGCGGAGAGACAAAAGGAGAGGGAGGCAAAAGGAGGAGGCGTGGAGACAAAAGGGAGAGGGAGGCGGAGAGACAAAAGGAGAGGGAGGCGGAGAGACAAAAGGAGAGGGAGGCGGAGAGACAAAAGGAGAGGGAGGCGGATAGACAAAAGGAGAGGAGGGAGAGACAAAAGGAGAGGGAGGCGGAGAGACAAAAGGAGAGGGAGGCGGAGAGACAAAAGGAGAGGGAGGCGGAGAGACAAAAGGAGAGGGAGGCGGGAGAGGGAGGCGGAGAGACAAAAGGAGGGGAGGGAGGCGGAGGTGGAGAGAGAGGCAGAGAGACAAAAGGGAGGGAGGCGGAGAGACAAAAGGAGAGGGAGGTGGAGAGAGAGGCAGAGAGACAAAAGGAGAGGACAAAAGGAGAGGGAGGCGGAGAGGGAGGGGAGGCGGAGAGACAAAAGGAGAGGGAGGCGGAGAGAGAGGCAGAGAGACAAAAGGAGAGGGGAGGCGGAGGAGGGAGGCGGAGAGACAAAAGGAGAGGGGGAGGCGGAGAGACAAAAGGAGAGGGAGGCGGAGAGACAAAAGGAGGGGAGGCGGAGGGGAGGCTGGAGAGACAAAAGGGGAGGAAGGCAGAGGAAAAAAAAGGAGAGGGAGGCGGAGAGACAAAAGGAGAGGGAGGCGGGAGGGAGGCGGAGAGACAAAAGGAGAGGGAGGCGGAGGGAGGGGAGGGAGGCGGAGAGACAAAAGGAGGGAGGCAGAGAGACAAAAGGAGAGGGGCGGAGGAGGCGGAGGAGGGAGGCGGAGAGACAAAACAAAAGGAGGAGGCGAGGAGGCAGAGAGACAAAAGGAGGGAGAGGGAGGCGGAGAGACAAAAGGAGAGGGAGGCGGAGAGACAAAAGGAGAGGGAGGGAAAAAGGAGAGGGAGGCGGAGAGACAAAAGGAGAGGGAGGCGGAGAGACAAAAGGAGAGGGAGGCGGAGAGACAAAAGGAGAGGGAGACAAAAGGAGAGGGAGGCGGAGAGACAAAAGGAGAGGGAGGGAGAGGGAGGCGGAGAGACAAAAGGAGAGGGAGGCGGAGAGACAAAAGGAGAGGGAGGCGGAGAGACAAAAGGAGAGGGAGGCGGAGAGACAAAAGGAGAGGGAGGCGGAGAGACAAAAGGAGAGGGAGGCGGAGAGACAAAAGGAGAGGGAGGCGGAGAGACAAAAGGAGAGGGAGGCGGAGAGACAAAAGGAGAGGGAGGCGGAGAGACAAAAGGAGAGGGAGGCGGAGAGACAAAAGGAGAGGGACAAAAAAAGGAGAGGGAGAGGAGAGACAAAAGGAGAGGGAGGCGGAGAGACAAAAGGAGAGGGAGGCGGAGAGACAAAAGGAGAGGGAGGCGGAGAGACAAAAGGAGAGGGAGGCGGAGAGACAAAAGGAGAGGGAGGCGGAGAGACAAAAGGAGAGGGAGGCGGAGAGACAAAAGGAGAGGGAGGCGGAGAGACAAAAGGAGAGGGAGGCGGAGAGACAAAAAAAGGAGAGGGAGGCGGAAGAGACAAAAGGAGAGGGAGGTGGAGAGGGAGGCGGAGGCAGAGAGACAAAAAGGAGAGGAGGCGGGACAAAAGGAGGGAGGCGGAGAGACAAAAGGAGGGAGGGAGGCGGAGAGACAAAAGGAGAGGGAGGCGGAGAGACAAAAGGAGAGGGAGGCGGAGAGAGAAGAGGAGAGGGAGGCTGGGGAGAAGGGGAGAGGGAGGCGGAGAGACAAAAGGAGAGGTAGGCGGGGAGGGAGGCGGAGAGACAAAAGGGGAGGGAGGCGGAGAGAAAAAAGGAGAGGGAGGCGGAGAGAGAGAGGGAGAAAGTGAGAGAGAGAGAGGAAGAGAGGGAAAAAGTCTTACCTTGGGAGAGGTTCAGAGACACACGGTAATGAGGGTTTAATGTTAACTGTCATACTTGAGTAAAGGTAAAGCTACTGTAATAGTGAAAGTCACCCAGTAAAATACTACTTGAGTAAAAGTATCTGGTAATAAATGTACTTAAGTACAGTGGTAGGAAAGGCACTCAATCGTCATGCTTGAGTGAAGTAAATGTAAAAGTAAATGCTATTCATCAAATTCCTGATATTAAGCAAACAGTTATTATGCCTGGCGACTCAATTTTCAATTTATTTTTATAAATAGTAAGGTACAGAAACCCAGAAAACCTACTTTAAAGCTGCAATATGTAACGCCTTGGGCGACCCGAGCAAATTCTCATAGACATAAGAGTCATAGACCTGTCATTCTCATTGCAAGCAAGTCTTAAGAAATGGTAGATCTGTTCTATGCTTCCTGTTCTAAAGGTTTGATTTGACTTCTTTTACTTTTCTGTTTTGGACACCAGCTTCAAACAGCTGAAAAGCAAACATTTTTGCTTTAATGAAAGAAAAAAATTCACAGCTGTTTAAATAAATGGTACCATGATTCTCTACACAATGACTGCTTGTTTTGTCACATGAACTGCAATTATGCCAACTATTAGAATTTGACCAACCAGGAAATGGCAGAAGGATTTCTGCATATTGCACCTTTTAGCATAGCCCATTTTGATTGGCTGTCAGCCTGATGGGATACGATGTGATTCATCACACAAGGCTATTACTCTGTCTGCTCCAGGGTTGGGATCAATCATTTTATTTAACTAGGCAAGTCAGTTAAGAACAAATTGTTATTTACAATGATGGCCTAGGAACAGTGGATTTATTGCCTCGTTCAGGGGGAAGAATGACAGGTAGAAACTAAATTCATACATTCTGCATCCAGAATGAACAAATATATGGTTGTGTTCATGACAAGAGTACATTTAGTGGGCAGGCTGATGGCTAGTGGATATTTGTAAGGGATGTGTAGGTGCCGATTTCTCCTCTTTCGACTCCTTCGACAAGGGTGGTAGTTACGAATCTGCTTCCGTTTATTATGGATGATCAAATCAGGAAAGAGCTGAGTGGGTTTGGTAAGTTTGCTAGCGGTTTCCGTGGACTGTCGGCATGTTTTCAGGCAGATGCCATTAAGCATGTTGTTTCGTTCCGGAGGCAAGTCTTCATGTTTCTGAATAACAATGAGCAACAGCTAAATGTGCATTTTAAAGTGAGGCACGGGGAGGGTCTCTATGATGGGTTTGCCAGAACAGATTTGTCTGCAGTATTTGGAGTGTGGGGATTTGGAAACTAAATAAAGGCCTTCGACAAGGTGAGGGTACAAGCGCCAGTGAGGGAAATCGAGGTCAATGTGGAGGGGGCCATGAGATGCAGGCAGCAGAGGCTGGGCCTAGCCATGCTATGGATGGTGGTGTAGAGGAGGCTGGGTCTAGTTATGTTATGGATGGTGGTGTAGATGAGGCTGGGTCTAGTCAGGTTATGGATGGTGGTGTAGAGGAGGCTGGGTCTAGTCAGGTTATAGATGGTGGTGTAGATGAGGCTGGGTCTAGTCAGGTTGTAGAGGAGGCTAGGTCTAGTCAGGTTATAGATGGTGGTGTAGATGAGGCTGGGTCTAGTTATGTTATGGATGGTGGTGTAGATGAGGCTGGGTCTAGTCAGGTTATGGATGGTGGTGTAGAGGAGGCTGGGTCTAGTCAGGTTATAGATGGTGGTGTAGATGAGGCTGGGTCTAGTCAGGTTATGATAGTGGTGTAGATGAGGCTGGGTCTAGTCAGGTTATGGATGGTGGTGTAGAGGAGGCTGGGTCTAGTCAGGTTATAGATGGTGGTGTAGATGAGGCTGGGTCTAGTCAGGTTATGATAGTGGTGTAGATGAGGCTGGGTCTAGTCATGCTATGGATGGTGGTGTAGAGGAGGCTGGGTCTAGTCATGTTATAGATGGTGGTGTAGATGAGGCTGGGTCTAGTTATGCTATGGATGGTGGTGTAGATGAGGCTGGGTCTAGTCAGGTGTGTAGATGAGGCTGGGTCTAGTCTAGAAAGGAGGTGTGAAGAGAGAGGAGGCAGGGTCGGGGAGAAGAAAGGAGGTGGGAGAGAAGAAAGGAGGTGGGAGGGGAGAGGCTGGGTGGGGGAGAAGAAAGGAGGTGGGAGGGGAGAGGCAGGGTGGGGGAGAAGAAAGGAGGTGGGAGGGGAGAGGCAGGGTGGGGAGAAGAAAGGAGGTGGGAGTGGAGAGGCAGGGTGGGGGAGGAGAAAGGAGGTGGGAGAGGAGAGGCAGGGTTGGGGAGAAGAAAGGAGGTGTGAGGGGAGAGGAGATGCAGGGTCGGGGAGAAGAAAGGAGGTGGGAGGGAGAGGCAGGGTTGGGGAGAAGAAATTAGGTGGGAGGGGAGAGGCAAGGTGGGAGAGAAGAAAGGAGGTGGGAGGGGAGAGGAGAGGCTGGGTGGGGGAGAAGAAAGAGGTGGGAGGGGAGAGGGAGAAGAAAGGAGGTGGGAGGGAGAGGGTGGGTGGGGGAGGAGAAAGGAGGTGGGAGGGGAGGGCTGGGTGGGCGAGGAGAAAGGAGGTGGGAGGGGAGAGGCAGATGTGGTCAAAGGTGCCATGGTGCTGTGGAGGAGGCCCAACCAGCACCAATATTTCCACTAGTACATGTGACGACAGAGACTGGGGACTGGCAAAGAAGGTCTGGAGGACTTGTTAGATTTAACTCTCCGAGCCTGGGGGTTTGAGGGGTAGGAGGTAAAGCCCTCTACAACCTCTGCGTTAAGGTTAGGAACATTAGGAGCCTGGGGGTTGAGGGGAGGTAAAGACCTCTGCGTTAAGGTTAGGAACATCAGGAGCCTGGGGGGTTTGAGGGGGAGGTAAAGCCCTCTGCGTTAAGGTTAGGAACATTAGGAGCCTGGGGGTTTGAGGGGTAGGAGGTAAAGACCTGTACAACCTCTACATTAAGGTTAGGAACATTAGGACCTAACAGGAGTGAAGGCACATCATTGGCAGGGGGTATGTGGGGCGGAGAGTATGGTGGGTTTTAGATACAGGAGGCTCTACAAACCCCCAGTACCAAAGAGGTCAGGGGACCTCCAGTGGAGGGTTCTTCGTGGAGCACTGGCCACTAACAGCTGGTTGGTACGGGTTGAACTGGGAGTCAGACAAGGGTGTCCGTTTCTGTGTCCTGAGTGAAACTGTGCATCGTGTGTTTTCTGTGTGGACCAGGTTAACGCCGTCACTGTCTCTGTTGGAATGTCTGGGTGTGAGATTGGGGGTGAAGTTTACTGTCAGGACACAGGTATTTGAATAAGGAAAAGGTCAAATGTGTGTTGTTGAATTTTCTGTTTGCGCAGTTGGTTATTTGACTAACAAGGAGGAACAAGGTCAAAGGTTGGGGGATAACAGACTCTTTACTATTATTTAATGGGTGCCTTTGGCTGGAGGATAGGGTGGTGGGGGCGTGTGTGTGGGGGTGTGCGTATGTGTGTGTGGGGCGTGCGTATGTGTGTGTGGGGGCGTGTCTGTGTGGGAGGGGCGTGTCTGTACAGCTGGGGAAGATAGGTAGGATATATGGTTGTAGAAGTGGTGAGGTTTTGGTTATCGTGTTGGTTTGTATTGTGGGGTAGAGGGCAAGGTGAGTATATAGCACAAGGAATATTTGGTTTTAATGGGGGGTTGATGCTTTCATGAAATTAAATAGGGATGGATCATTGAAGAAAGTCAAAAGTCTCTCGACCCTTCTCTCTCTCTCTCTCTCTCTCTCTCTCTCTCTCTGTCTCTCTACCCTTCTCTCTCTCTACCCTTCTCTCTCTGTCTCTCTCTCTACCCTTCTCTCTCTCTACCCTTCCCTCTCTCTGTCTCTCTCTCTCGCTCTCTCTCTCTGTCTGTCTCTCTACCCTTCTCTCTCTCTCTCTCTCTCTCTCTCTCTCTGTCTGTCTCTCTACCCTTCTCTCTCTCTACCCTTCTCTCTCTGTCTCTCTCTCTACCCTTCTCTCTCTCTACCCTTCTCTCTCTCTGTCTCTCTACCCTTCTCTCTCTGTCTCTCTCTCTACCCTTCTCTCTCTCTACCCTTCTCTCTCTCTCTCTCTCTACCCTTCTCTCTCTCTCTGTCTCTCTCTCTACCCTTCTCTCTCTCTGTCTCTCTCTCTACCCTTCTCTCTCTCTGTCTCTCTCTACCCTTCTCTCTCTCTCTGTCTCTCTCTCTACCCTTCTCTCTCTCTACCCTTCTCTCTCTGTCTCTCTCTCTACCCTTCTCTCTC
>NC_056433.1:8146558-8149058 GCF_018296145.1 Oncorhynchus tshawytscha | reverse complement strand
TTTATTGGATGTTGTATTGGATGTTGTATTGGATGTTGGATGATCTATTGGAGGTTCTATTGGATGTTCTATTGGATTTTTGATGTTCTATTAGATGTTGGATGTTCTATTAGATATTGAATGTTCTATTGGATGAGCTATTTGATGTTCTACTAGATGTTGTATTGGATTTTCTATAGGATGTTCTATTAGATGTTCTATTGGATTTTGGATGTTCTATTAGATGTTGGATGTCCAATTGGATGTTGTAGTGGATGTTCTATTAGATGTTCTACTAGATGTTGTATTGGATATTCTATTATATGTTCTATTGGATATTCAATGTTCTACTGGAGGTTCTGTTTAAAGTTCTATTGGATCTTTTGGATGTTCTATTAGATGTTCTATTGGGGGTTCTATTCAATATTCTATTGGATTTTGGATTTTCTATCGGATGTTCTATTAGATGTTCTATTGGATATTGGATGTTGTTTTGGATATTCTATTAGATGTTATTTTGGATGTTCTATTGGATGTTCTATTAGATGTTGGATGTTCTATTAGATGCTCTGTTGGAGGTTATTTTGAATGTTCTGTTGGATGTTCAATTGGATGTTCTATTGGATGTTCTATTGGATGTTTTATTAATGTTCTATTTGATGTTTTATTGGATGTTGGATGTTCTGCTACATGCTCTGTTGGATCTATTAGATGTTCTACTGGATGTTCTAATGGATGTTTTATGATATGTTTTTTATGCTTTTATGTTCTATATGTTCTGTTGGATGTTTGATGTTCTGTTAGATGTTTTATTTGATGTTCTATTAGCTGTTCCATTGGATGTTCTATTTGATGTTGGATGTTCTATTTGATTCAGACCCCTTGACATTTTCCACATTTTGTTACGTTACAACCTTATTCTAAAATTGATTACATTGTTTGTATTCTCATCAATCTACACACAATACCCCATAATGACATCACAATACCCCATAATGACATCACAATACCCCATAATGACATCACAATACCCCATAATGACAAAGCAAAAACAGGCTTTTAGAAATGTTTGCAAATGTATACCCTTTACTTAGTTCTTTGTTGAAGCACCTTTGGCAGGGATTATGGCATTGAGTCTTCTTGGCATTATGGGGGGGGGGGGTCTCTCCAGAGATATTTGATCAGGTTCAAATCTGGGCTCTGGCTGGGCCACTCAAGGACATTCAGAGACTTTTTCTGAAGCCACTCCTGCATTGTCTTGGCTGTGTGTTTAGGGTCGTTGTCCTGTTGGAAGGTGAACCTTATCCCCAGTCTGAGGTCCTGAGCACTCTGGAGCAGGTTTTCACCAAGGATCTTTTTGTACTTTGCTCCGTTCATCTTTCCCCCAACCCTGACTAGTCTCCCAGTCCCTGCCGCTGAAAAACATCCCCACAGCATGATGCTGCCACCACCATGCTTCACTGTAGGGATGGTGGCAGGTTTCCTCCAGACGTGAAGCTTGGCATTCAGGCCAAATAGTTCAATCTTGGTTTCATCAGACCAAAGAATCTTGTTTCTCATGGTCTGAGTCCTTTAGGTGCCCTTTGGAAAACTCCAAGTGGGTTGTCATGTACCTTTTACTGAAGAGTGGCTTCCTTCTGGCTACTCTACCATAAGCCTGATTGGTGTTGCAGGAGCAGATGTGACACTACCATAAAGTCCTGATTGGTGGAGTGCAGGCGGCCAGCTCTAGGAAGTCTTTGCGGTTCCAAACTTCTTCCATTTAAAATTGATGGGGGTCACTATGTTCTTGGGGACCTTCAATGCTGCAGAAATGTTTTGGTACCCTTCCCCAGATATGTGCCTCGACACAATCCTGTCTCGGAGCTCTGCGACAATTCCTTCAACCTCATGGCCTGGTTTTTACTCAGACATGCACTGTCAACTGAGAGACCTTATATAGACAGGTGTGTGCCTTTCCAAATAATGTCCAATCAATTGAAGTTACCACAGGTGGACTCCAATAAAGATGTAGAAACATCTCAAAGATGATCAATGGAAACAGGATGCACCTGAGCTCAATTTAGAGTCTCATAGCAAACGGTCTGAATACTTATGTGAATATGTTATTTCAGTTTTTAGATTTTTTTATACATTTGCAAAAACAAAAAAAGTTAGCCCTAAAGTTTTTCCTTTGTCATTGTGACATGGGGTATTGTGATGTCATTACGGGGTATTGTGATGTCATTACGGGGTATTGTGATGTCATTACGGGGTATTGTGATGTCATTACGGTATTGGATGCATTGGGTATTGTGATGTCATTACGGGTATTGTGATGTCATTACGGGTATTGTGATGTCATTACTGGGTATTGAGATGTCATTACGGGGGTATTGTGATGTCATTACGGGGTATTGTGGTATTGATTGATGTCATTACGGGCATTGAGATGTCATGGGCATTGTGGATGTCATTACGGGTATTGTGATGTCATTACGGGTATTGTGGATGTCATTACGGGTATTGTGATGTCATTACG
>NC_056433.1:8129465-8146458 GCF_018296145.1 Oncorhynchus tshawytscha | reverse complement strand
AAAAGGAGAGGGAGGCAGAGAGAGAGAGGGAGAAAGTGAGAGAGAGAGAGGAAGAGAGGGAAAAAGTCTTACCTTGGGAGAGGTTCAGAGACACACGGTAATGAGGGTTTAATGTTAACTGTCATACTTGAGTAAAGGTAAAGCTACTGTAATAGTGAAAGTCACCCAGTAAAATACTACTTGAGTAAAAGTATCTGGTAATAAATGTACTTAAGTACAGTGGTAGGAAAGGCACTCAATCGTCATGCTTGAGTGAAGTAAATGTAAAAGTAAATGCTATTCATCAAATTCCTGATATTAAGCAAACAGTTATTATGCCTGGCGACTCAATTTTCAATTTATTTTTATAAATAGTAAGGTACAGAAACCCAGAAAACCTACTTTAAAGCTGCAATATGTAACGTCTTGGGCGACCCGAGCAAATTCTCATAGACATAAGAGTCATAGACCTGTCATTCTCATTGCAAGCAAGTCTTAAGAAATGGTAGATCTGTTCTATGCTTCCTGTTCTAAAGGTTTGATTTGACTTCTTTTACTTTTCTGTTTTGGACACCAGCTTCAAACAGCTGAAAAGCAAACATTTTTGCTTTAATGAAAGAAAAACAAAATTCACAGCTGTTTAAATAAATGGTACCATGATTCTCTACACAATGACTGCTTGTTTTGTCACATGAACTGCAATTATGCCAACTATTAGAATTTGACCAACCAGGAAATGGCAGAAGGATTTCTGCATATTGCACCTTTTAGCATAGCCCATTTTGATTGGCTGTCAGCCTGATGGGATACGATGTGATTCATCACACAAGGCTATTACTCTATCATTTTATTTAACTAGGCAAGTCAGTTAAGAACAAATTGTTATTTACAATGATGGCCTAGGAACAGTGGATTTATTGCCTCGTTCAGGGGGAAGAATGACAGGTAGAAACTAAATTCATACATTCTGCATCCAGAATGAACAAATATATGGTTGTGTTCATGACAAGAGTACATTTAGTGGGCAGGCTGATGGCTAGTGGATATTTGTAAGGGATGTGATGGTGCCCATTTCTCCTCTTTCGACTCCTTTGACAAGGGTGGTAGTTGCGACTCTGCCTTCGTTTATTATTGTTACGCACGCCTCTATGAAGAGGGAACGCAACACCCTGCTACAACTAAACTCTCCGTGAAGCGAAAAAGGTATGGACTGTAGGTGCAAGTAAGAATAACAACAGGCAGAATGTGGTACCGTTTACAAGGACTTTATTCCTTTACACGGTAATATGGGGAAAAGGGGCTGGACGGAACCAAAGCAAAGAAAGTAAATCTCAAAGCCCCCCTCTCCTATTTTACCTGCCTACCCACTACTTACCTAATTTAGCACCACCTGGTGCCCTAACCAAAATACAAGGGGTGGTCCGCCCAGGTCTTACCTAGTGTGTCTAGACAGCGAATATGCTACGGGTATATGTATGCCCGCGGGCCTCTTGCCTAAGCACTCCCTAGGTGCCTTCCCCTTCCCCCCTGGGAACAAATGAAACAGAATATTAAACAATTTCAAACAAACTAAGAAACAAAAGGATGTCAAATAAGCTCTATCTGAGCAACAAACTCACAGAACATACCACTTTCCAGCAAAATCAACCTCTATCACAATCAATCTCAGCAATTCTCTCTAGCAAAATCTCTACCTCCAAAAAGAAGAGATCTCCCCCCTGAACAGAACACTGGCTTTTATATAGTGTCAGAAGGAATGGGTAATTGGAGACAGCTGCGTCTTGACGAGGGGGCGGGGTCAGCTCTCCAATTAGCCCTGGAGTCGACCAATCAGCTGCTTGAGGGATTTCAGGAAGCCATTTCCTGAAATAAACACATGTAAATACACAAACTACAACACATAATCTGGGGAACGTAACACGCCCACCACAAAAATTGCAAACCTAGTTTTGCAATAATAAATGCCAACGTATCCCCAGTTAGTAAACCCGTGATAGAGCGTCAGCAACCACATTCGCCGAGCCCTTCACATAAGCTATCTGTACATTATATCTTTGCACAATCAGAGCCCACCGCATAAGGCGGCGGTTCTGGTTGTACATTTGTTTCAAGAACACCAACGGATTATGGTCTGTGAAGACCACTACAGGCAAGGCACTGGAGCCCACATATACCTCAAAGAACTGTAAGGCAAGCAATAAAGCCAGCGTCTCTTGTTCGATTGTAGAGTACCTTGACTGACACGAGTTGAACTTACGGGAGAAGAAACTGACGGGCCGATCCACTCAGTCTTCATCTTCCTGTAAGAGAACCGCACCCACCCCCATAATACTAGCATCTACCTCCAACTTAAAAGGTTTGTCAAAGTTGGGGGCGGCAAGCACTGGGGCACTACAAAGTAGCGCTTTAGCGGACTCAAAAGCGTAGTTACAGTCCTTGGACCACTTGAATGGTACCTTGGGACTAAGCAGAGATGAAAGGGGAGCTACTACCGTCGAGAAATTCTTACAGAATGTACGATAGTACCCTACCATCCCTAGGAATCTGCGCAACTGGCGGCGAGTAGTGGGAGCAGGAAAGGCAACAATTGCTTCCACTTTGCCAGTTACTGGGCGCACTTGACCTCGTCCCACTTGTTTCCCTAAGTAAGTCACTGTAGCCTTCCCAAACTCACACTTGGCCAAATTGAGGGTTAAAGAAGCCTTCTCCAACCGCTGAAACACACTTTTCAAAGTGGAGAGATGATCAGACCAAGTAGACGAATGAATCACCACATCGTCAAGGTACGCAGTACAATTTGGCACATCTTCAAACACAATGTTAACTAGCCGCTGAAAAGTAGCAGGTGCATTACACATGCCAAAGGGCATCACAGTGTATTGTACAAAGTTATCTGGCGTAACAAAAGCCGATATGTCAGAAGCTCGAGAGGTCAGAGGCACCTGCCAATAACCTTTTAACAAATCTAACTTACTAACGTAAGCAGCAGAGCCTATTCTATCAATACAGTCATCTAAGCGAGGTAGAGGAAAAGAATCAGACTTTGTAACTGCATTTACGCGACGATAGTCCGTACATAAGCGGGACGTACCGTCAGGCTTAGGAACAAGAATACATGGAGAACTCCAGGAGCTGTTACTGGGTTTTGCCATGTCATTCTGTAATAAATAAGCTACCTCACTTTTCATTACCTCTTTTTCTTAGCATTAACCCGGTACGGATGCTGACGTATAGGAACAGCGTTCCCCACATCCACGTCATGTTCCAAGATGGATGTGCGACTTGGAATGTCCTGAAACACACTGAGAAAACTGTTTATCAATAGGATAAGATCCTTAGTTTGATCATTATCCAAATGTTCCATTTGAGAGGGTAACTTCTTCAGCATCTCTGAATTACATAGGCGTTCACCTTGCTGTAATGTATGGCGTAACTCCAACCCGTCCTCCTTATCCTCATCTAGGTCCCAGCCAGGCTTCAGCACCACCGCAGCCACACTGGAGACGGCGGGCTGGACCGGCTTACCTGAGGAGCTGTCGGGAGAATCACGCACATAATATGTTTTCAGCATGTTAACATGACACACACGGGAAGAACGCCTTCGATCTGGTGTCTTTATCACATAATTGGTGTCATTGAGTTTCTTTTCCACCAGATATGGTCCAGAAAAACGTGCTGACAGAGATGAGCCAGGGATTGGCAACAAAACTAAAACTTGATCCCCTGGTGCAAATGAACGGCCAACAGCCTTTTTGTCATAATGCAACTTCATGCGTTTTTGAGACGAGGAGAGAGACTTTTGGGCTAACGCACATGCGGCGTGCAGTCTCTCCCGCATCTTACTGACATAATCCAACACATTTTTAGGGGCGCTACTGGGTGTAGGAGATAAGATATGCTCCTTCAAAACTTTCAGCGGACCCCGTGGGGGTGTGTCCAAACACAAGGTCAGCAGGGCTGAACCCTAAGGACTCTTGTATCGTTTCCCTTATAGCAAATAGGACAAAGGGCACCCCCTCATCCCAATCAGTACTGGTATCCATACAATACTTGCGTAGCATTGCCTTCAGTGTCTGATGCCAGCGTTCTAGAGCCCCTTGACTCTCTGGATGATACGGACTGGAGACCTGATGGGAAATACACAATGTCTTTAACACATTTGAAAACAGTTTAGACATGAAGTTGGATCCCTGATCAGTTTGGATTACTTTAGGGAGTCCAAACGTAGAGAAGAACTTCACCAGTGCCTTCACCACAGTCTTAGCCGTTATAGTACGGAGAGGAATAGCCTCTGGGTATCGAGTAGCACTGCACATTATTGTTAGTAGGAACTGGTTACCTGACCTGGTTTTCGGCAATGGACCTACACAATCAATTATCACTCTTTCAAACGGTTCCCCTACCACAGGAATCGGGCAGAGTGGCGCTCGTGGAACTGTTTGATTCACTTTCCCAGTGAGTTGACATATGTGACATGTTTTACAAAATTGGACCACGTCAGACTTCAAACCTGGCCAGAAGAAATGACGAAGGACCCGGTTATAGGTCTTTGTGATCCCCAAGTGTCCAGACCACGCCTGGTCATGGGCGAGTGACAGCACCTGCTGTCGGAACGGTGTAGGAACAACCACTTGACACACTTCACTCCAGTCATTAATGGTGTCATGAGATGCCCATTTACGCATCAAAACTCCTGCTTCCATAAAGTAGGCAGTCTGTCTAGTTTTAGCTTCCTCAATGGAAATTACCGAAGCAAAACACTTGCGAAGACTGGTGTCTTCTTTTGACATTCAATCACCTTCTCAGGGGTGACAGACAAAAGAATGTCATGTAATTGGGGCGCGATTTCGTTTTCCCCTGCCTTAGTTTTTACGGGGTAAAAACTGTCGGCAATGCAGAAGGAATACTCAGTGCATTGTCTTCTACCTCAACATTCTCAAAAATAGAACTAGCCAAATCCACCACATCTCCTAGCTTGCGAGATTGTGCCCTCGTTAACACACAAGCAGGAAAAACATGTGGAAATGCTTGAACCAATTTCTCATCTGTAGTTCTGATTTCTGGGTTGTCTACTACCTCTAACACAGGAGTGACATTACCACCAGCAATATCATTCCCTAGTAGCAATTTTACTCCTGATACTGGCAGTGTAGACACTACACCAACACGGAAACGTCCTGATACCAAGTCTGACACTAAGTGGACCCAGTGTAATGGTACAGGTACGGTTTTTGTCTCTATCCCCTGTAATATGACATGTGAGCCACAATACGTTTCATGAGACCAGGGTAAAGCATCAGTGATGATTACTGACTGCGCCGCCCCGGTGTCACGTAGGATTTGGATAGGCTTTTGATCAGTTGGTTCTCCTGTTAAGGAAACATAACCGGCAGAGATAAACGGAGCATAGACAGGATCCGGTTTCTCAAATGCTGAGTCAATATCTCGATCCAATGGACGATCCAAAGACTTGACTAAACCCAAACTTTTCATTTTTGGGGACGGTGACTGGGACCGTTTATTTTTATTTTTCAAAACTGGGCAGTCCGCAATCACGTGACCCTTTTGGTGACAGTAATAACATTCACGGATTTCTTGAAAAGGCTTAGGGTTGTCAGAGGAAAAGCGACCTGAACGAGGAACTGATGACGTAATCGTCCGGCCTTCAAAACGTGGTGCACCAAAGACAGTCTTGTGTGTCAAAGCGTACTCATCTGCCAACACTGCTGCTTGGGCCAATGTCACCACTTTCTGTTCATTTAAATGAACTACAAGTCTATCTGGGAGGTTGCTTTTAAAGTCCTCCAACAGCATCAACTCCCGAATATCAGCAAAGGTGTTAGCTTTGCTGGCTGAACACCAACGACTAAACAGAGACTCTTTGTCCCTAGCAAATTCAACAAATGTACGGTGAGACGTTTTTTGTGGTTCCTGAAGCGCTGCCTATAAGCTTCAGGCACCAACTCATAAGCCCGCAACACGGTAGTTTTAACTGTATCGTAATGTAAACTGTCTTCCAGGGAGAGAGCAGCTACTACTTCCTGGGCTTTCCCAGACAATTTACATTGTAACAGAAGCGGCCAAACCTCGAGTGGCCAATGCAGCGCAGCGGCCACACGCTCAAACGCAGAGAAATAATAATCAACTTCCGACTCTCGGAATGGAGGGACTAAAGCTATGTTTTTACTCACATCGAAGTGGGCTTGATGATGAGCAGCTTGTGGAGTCGCACTGGAGCCAGCATCTAGCTCCAGTTGTCGGATCCTCACCTCCTTGTCAGCTTCTATTTTCCTAATTTCAAGTTCAAAATTCATCTGTCTCTCTTTATCTTTTTGCTCCATTTCTAACCGAGCCAGCCTCACCTTCAGCCTAGCAGTCCCATCTGAACGACCCGAAGCAGAAGATAAAGGATCGAATCGGGGCAATGTAAAGGGGGTACGAGGAACCCCTTCCTCCGCCCTGTCCTCTGACTTGGCATCAGAAGGTCTACCCGTCTCCTCTCCTTGCAATGAGAGAATCCGTTCTCTCACTAAACCCTCCCTGACTAGCACCAAAGCTCAGCCTTTAGGGCTTTCTCAGGGAATACAAATCCATAATGGTCAGCTATAGCTATAAGGTCTACTTTACGAAACCTCACCAAACAATCAATAGAGGGCGCTTCAAAAAACTTGGAGATGGCTGAGGCAGCCATCTTTTACAATGCAGTCTCCTGAACACACTAACTAAACAAGTCATCCAAACTCACAACCTACCATCACACCTCAATCACTAACCACAGAGAGAGCTCAGAGCAGCAGGGTCCGGTGGGTTTAATGGAAAAATCCCGGATGAGCCCCCATTATGTTACGCACGCCTCTATGAAGAGGGAACGCAACACCCTGCTACAACTAAACTCTCCGTGAAGCGAAAAAGGTATGGACTGTAGGTGCAAGTAAGAATGACAACAGGCAGAATGTGGTACCGTTTACAAGGACTTTATTCCTTTACACGGTAATATGGGGAAAAGGGGCTGGACGGAACCAAAGCAAAGAAAGTAAATCTCAAAGCCCCCCCCTCTCCTATTTTACCTGCCTACCCACTACTTACCTAATTTAGCACCACCTGGTGCCCTAACCAAAATACAAGGGGTGGTCCGCCCAGGTCTTACCTAGTGTGTCTAGACAGCGAATATGCTACGGGTATATGTATGCCCGCGGGCCTCTTGCCTAAGCACTCCCTAGGTGCCTTCCCCTTCCCCCCTGGGAACAAATGAAACAGAATATTAAACAATTTCAAACAAACTAAGAAACAAAAGGATGTCAAATAAGCTCTATCTGAGCAACAAACTCACAGAACATACCACTTTCCAGCAAAATCAACCTCTATCACAATCAATCTCAGCAATCCCTACCTCCAGCAAAATCTCTACCTCCAAAAAGAAGAGATCTCCCCCCTGAACAGAACACTGGCTTTTATATAGTGTCAGAAGGAATGGGTAATTGGAGACAGCTGCGTCTTGGCGAGGGGGCGGGGTCAGCTCTCCAATTAGCCCTGGAGTCGACCAATCAGCTGCTTGAGGGATTTCAGGAAGCCATTTCCTGAAATAAACACATGTAAATACACAAACTACAACACATAATCTGGGGAACGTAACAATTATGGATGATCAAATCAGGAAAAAGCTGAGTCGTTTCGGTAAGTTTGCTAGCGGTTTTCGTGTCGGCAGGTTTTCAGGCAGATGCCTTTAAGAATGTTGTTTCGTTCCGGAGGCAAGTCTTCATGTTTCTGAATAACAATGAGCAACAGCTAAATGTGCATTTTAAAGTGAGGCACGGGGAGGGTCTCTATGATGGGTTTGCCAGAACAGATTTGTCTGCAGTATTTGGAGTGTGGGGATTTGGAAACTAAATAGATGGTGGTGTAGAGGAGGCTGGGTCTAGTTATGTTATGGATGGTGGTGTAGATGAGGCTGGGTCTAGTCAGGTTATGGATGGTGGTGTAGAGGAGGCTGGGTCTAGTCAGGTTATAGATGGTGGTGTAGATGAGGCTGCGTCTAGTCAGGTTATGATAGTGGTGTAGAGGAGGCTGGGTCTAGTCAGGTTATAGATGGTGGTGTAGATGAGGCTGCGTCTAGTCAGGTTATGATAGTGGTGTAGATGAGGCTGGGTCTAGTTATGCTATGGATGGTGGTGTAGATGAGGCTGGGTCTAGTCAGGTGTGTAGATGAGGCTGGGTCTAGTCTAGAAAGGAGGTGTGAAGAGAGAGGAGAGGCAGGGTCGGGGAGAAGAAAGGAGGTGGGAGAGAAGAAAGGAGGTGGGAGGGGAGAGGCTGGGTGGGGGAGAAGAAAGGAGGTGGGAGGGGAGAGGCAGGGTGGGGGAGAAGAAAGGAGGTGGGAGGGGAGAGGCAGGGTGGGGGAGAAGAAAGGAGGTGGGAGGGGAGAGGCAGGGTGGGGGGAGAAGAAAGGAGGTGGGAGGGGAGAGGCAGGGTGGGGGAGGAGAAAGGAGGTGGGAGAGGAGAGGCAGGGTTGGGGAGAAGAAAGGAGGTGTGAGGGGAGAGGAGATGCAGGGTCGGGGAGAAGAAAGGAGGTGGGAGGTGAGAGGCAGGGTTGGGGAGAAGAAATTAGGTGGGAGGGGAGAGGCAGGGTGGGAGAGAAGAAAGGAGGTGGGGGTGGGGGAGGGGGAGGTAAAGACCTCTGCGTTAAGGTTAGGAACATTAGGAGCCTGGGGGTTTGAGGGGGAGGTAAAGCCCTCTGCGTTAAGGTTAGGAACATTAGGAGCCTGGGGGTTTGAGGGGGAGGTAAAGCCCTCTGCGTTAAGGTTAGGAACATTAGGAGCCTGGGGGTTTGAGGGGGTAGGAGGTAAAGACCTGTACAACCTCTACATTAAGGTTAGGAACATTAGGACCTAACAGGAGTGAAGGCACATCATTGGCAGGGGGTATGTGGGGCGGAGAGTATGGTGGGTTTTAGATACAGGAGGCTCTACAAACCCCCAGTACCAAAGAGGTCAGGGGACCTCCAGTGGAGGGTTCTTCATGGAGCCCTGGCCACTAACAGCTGGTTGGTACGGGTTGAACTGGGAGTCAGACAAGGGTGTCCGTTTCTGTGTCCTGAGTGAAACTGTGCATCGTGTGTTTTCTGTGTGGACCAGGTTAACGCCGTTACTGTCTCTGTTGGAATGTCTGGGTGTGAGATTGGGGGTGAAGTTTACTGTCAGGACACAAGTATTTGAATAAGGAAAAGGTCAAATGTGTGTTGTTGAATTTTCTGTTTGCGCAGTTGGTTATTTGACTAACAAGGAGGAACAAGGTCAAAGGTTGGGGGATAACAGACTCTTTACTATTATTTAATGGGTGCCTTTGGCTGGAGGATAGGGTGGTGGGGGCGTGTGTGTGGGGGGGGTGTGTGCGTATGTGTGTGTGGGGGGCGTGCGTATGTGTGTGTGGGGGGCGTGTCTGTGTGGGAGGGGCGTGTCTGTACAGCTGGGGAAGATAGGTAGGATATATGGTTGTAGAAGTGGTGAGGTTTTGGTTATCGTGTTGGTTTGTATTGTGGGGTAGAGGGCAAGGTGAGTATATAGCACAAGGAATATTTGGTTTTAATGGGGGTTGATGCTTTCATGAAATTAAATAGGGATGGATCATTGAAGAAAGTCAAAAGTCTCTCGACCCTTCTCTCTCTCTCTCTCTCTCTCTCTCTCTCTCTCTGTCTCTCTACCCTTCTCTCTCTCTACCCTTCTCTCTCTGTCTCTCTCTCTACCCTTCTCTCTCTCTACCCTTCCCTCTCTCTGTCTCTCTCTCTCGCTCTCTCTCTCTGTCTGTCTCTCTACCCTTCTCTCTCTCTCTCTCTCTCTCTCTCTCTCTCTCTGTCTGTCTCTCTACCCTTCTCTCTCTCTACCCTTCTCTCTCTGTCTCTCTCTCTACCCTTCTCTCTCTCTACCCTTCTCTCTCTCTGTCTCTCTACCCTTCTCTCTCTGTCTCTCTCTCTACCCTTCTCTCTCTCTACCCTTCTCTCTCTCTCTCTCTCTACCCTTCTCTCTCTCTCTGTCTCTCTCTCTACCCTTCTCTCTCTCTGTCTCTCTCTCTACCCTTCTCTCTCTCTGTCTCTCTCTACCCTTCTCTCTCTCTCTGTCTCTCTCTCTCCCCTTCTCTCTCTCTACCCTTCTCTCTCTGTCTCTCTCTCTACCCTTCTCTCTCTCTACCCTTCTCTCTCTCTGTCTCTCTACCCTTCTCTCTCTGTCTCTCTCTCTACCCTTCTCTCTCTCTACCCTTCTCTCTCTCTGTCTCTCTCTACCCTTCTCTCTCTCTCTGTCTCTCTCTCTACCCTTCTCTCTCTCTGTCTCTCTCTACCCTTCTCTCTCTGTCTCTCTCTCTACCCTTCTCTCTCTCGCTCTCTCTCACCTTCTCTCTCTCTCTACCCTTCTCTCTCTTTCTCTCTCTCTCTCTACCCTTCCTTCTCTCTCTCTCTACCCTTCTCTCACTCTCTCTCTCTCTCTCTCCCCTTCATTCCCTCTCTCTATCTACCCTTCTCTCTCTCTCTCTCTTTCTCTACCCTTCTCTCTCTCTCTACCCTTCTCTCTCTCTACCCTTCTCTCTCTCTGTCTCTCTCTACCCTTCTCTCTCTCTCTGTCTCTCTCTCTACCCTTCTCTCTCTCTCTACCCTTCTCTCTCGCTCTCTCTACCCTTCTCTCTCTCACTCTCTCTCTACCCTTCTCTCTCTCTCTCTCTACCCTTCTCTTTCTCTACCCTTCCTTCTCTCTCTGTACCCTTCTCTCTCACTCTTTCCTCTCTCTCTCTCCCCTTCCTTCCCTCTCTCTCTACCCTTCTCTCTCTCTCTCTCTCACTCTCTACCCTTCTCTCTCTCTCTCTCGCTCTACCCTTCTCTCTCTCATGTGGGTTATATACAGTGAGCTCTAACAGTATTGGGACAGTGACACATCTGTTGTTGTTTTGGCTCTGTACTCCAGCACTTTTGAATTTGAAATGATACAATGACTATGAGGTTAAAGTTCAGGCTGTCAGCCTTAATTTGAAGAGGTTTTCATCCATATCGGGTGAACCGTTTGAAACTGGGAGCAAAAGGTGGGCAACGTGCTTCATTATTGGCTACAGGGATATTAATATGTCTGAGGGGTGGGTGTGACTGGAATTAAAATCTCAACTCTCTGGACTCTAACCCATCATCATCTACACATTAGTCTCTGTAAGATGACAATAACATGACAAATGATAGACTTGAGCCTAGTCTTTAATAGCCTGGAACTAAATGGGTTTTTAGCTAAGTGTTCAGTAATGTGTGATAGGCCTACAGAGATCATGTAATCCGTTATGTGTCCGTAATTCAGCTAAAATATAATAATAATAATTAGTGATATCAATTAAGATTAGATTGGTGAATGACCTAAAACAAGGAGCACCACCTTCATTCCAACAACTGGGGGAAAAAAGTATCTCAGGTGCGTCTTGTGAAATAGATTTGATCTGAATGAAACCTGTGTTTCTAAAGGTTGTGTGAAGTATCGCTCCTCAATCGCTCCCCTCTCCCTGCAGATTGAGGAGATAGTGACTCGTATCCAGGATGAGACTGAGGGCGTTCCCGTCAGGACTGTCAAGAGCTTCCTGACCAAGATACCCAGCGTCGTCACAGGTGAGAGTGCAGCTGCCGGCGTGTGTGTGTGTGTGTGTGTGTGTCTGTCTAGCCAAGGCACCACCAAATAATTGATGGCCACTCTTATGATTCATCCCGTCTCAGGATCTATTACCTTAGTGGGCCATGAGCAGAGAGGCCTATCGATAAACACTATTACTACAGACACACACACACACACACACAGTATACACACACACACACACACGCACACGCACGCGCGCAGACACGCGCGCACACAGGCCAGAAATCGAATAAACGATGTGGAAGGCAGCGCTTCTGTAGCTCTTGTTTTCTCTCTCTCTTTGTCTCTTTTTCTCTCTCTCTTTCTCTCTTTTTCTCTCTCTCTTTCTCTCTCTCTTTTTCTCTCTCTCTTTCTCTCTTTCTCTCTTTTTCTCTTTCTCTCTTTTCTCTCTCTCTTTCTCTCTCTCTCTCTTTCTCTCTTTTTCTCTTTCTCTCTCTCTCTCTTTCTCTCTTTCTCTCTCTTTCTCTCTCTTTCTCTCTCTCTTTTTCTCTCTCTCTTTCTCTCTTTCTCTCTCTCTTTTTCTCTCTCTCTCTCTCTCTCTCTTTCTCTCTTTTTCTCTCTCTCTTTCTCTCTCTCTCTTTCTCTCTTTCTCTCTCTCTTTTTCTCTCTCTCTTTTTCTCTCTCTTTCTCTCTCTCTCTCTCTCTCTTTTTCTCTCTTTTTCTCTCTCTCTTTTTCTCTCTCTCTTTCTCTCTATCCCTCTTGCCTTTTCCAATGCAGACAGCTCAAGCTTTTTATACCGGGGGAAGTTTATATTGAGTAAATAGTAACTACAGTTTATTCGCTCTGTGGTCTACCTCTGCCAAAGTAAAGAAAAGCTTACACCTACGTGTGTGTGTGTGTGTGTGTGTGTGTGTGTGTGTGTGTGTGTGTGTGTGTGTGTGTTGTTCGTTTTCTATAACAGTCCTCTGTCCCTTGTCTCTACCAGGTGCAGACATAGTGCAGTGGCTGATGAAGAACCTAGCCATTGAAGATCCAGGTGGGTGAAATGCATTTTTTTGGAGCTTTGTATTCAATGGCAATTAAAGAATGTACTAAATGTGTGATAGACCCTGCAAGGGCTCCCGAGTGGCGCAGCAGTCTAAAGGCACTGCATCTCAGTGCTAGAGGCATCACTATAGTCCCTGGTTCGAATCCAGGCTGTATCACATCCGGCCGTGATTGGGAGTCCCATAGGGCGGCGCACAATTGGCCCAGCCTTGTCCGGGTTTGGCCCGGGGTAGGCTGTCATTGTAAATAAGAATAAGGCCGTCATTGTAAATAAAAGTAACTCTTAATATATTACATATATTGTTATTGCATGTATTGCATGTTTGTCATTGTCTCTTCCTGGTTACTGTACATGGATATAATTCAAGAAAATGAGCTTTGTGTTTAATTACTATTACTGTCACGTGTGTTACATGTAAGTAAATCACTGTGTCACATTCTTTACCTTGCCCACGTAGCTGAGGCCATCCACATCGGGAGTCTGATTGCTGCTCAGGGATATCTCTTCCCCATCTCTGATCACGTTCTGTCACTCAAAGACGATGGAACCTTCTATCGCTTCCAGGTGAGCAGTAGGACCATATAAGGCAGCTTCCAGGTGACCAGTAAGACCACATAAGGCAGCTTCCAGGTGAGCAGTAGGACCATATAAGGCAACTTCCAGGTGAGCAGTAGGACCATATAAGGCAGCTTCCAGGTGAGCAGTAGGAGCAGTAGGATCATATAAGGCAGCTTCCAGGTGAGCAGTAGGACCATATAAGGCAGCTTCCAGGTGAGCAGTAGGACCACATAAGGCAGCTTCCAGGTGAGCAGTAGAACCACATAAGGTAGCTTCCAGGTGAGCAGTAGGACCATATAAGGCAGCTTCCAGGTGAGCAGTAGGACCATATAAGGCAGCTTCCAGGTGACCACCACCATAGGCTAAAGACATTTAAGTTGATAAGGAAGCAGAAATGAGACAAAGAGGGATTACATTTGGTTCTGTGAATGTTCCCAGAACGTTGCATTATGTTGTGGTAAAGGTGTAGGAATATTCTCCCGTTAACAGCTAAAAACGTAACATTTCATACATCTCTGCACTTCCAGTAAGTGAAACTGTACCAACGTGACCAGTTGTTCTCCCCATGCACGTGTAGGCCACTTCCTACTCTCTTCCTCATGAGAGAGCAAAGACAGACATGGACAAGTGCTGTTTTGTGTTAATCTGAATCTGAATTATAAGTTATAAGACACTTTCCAGCTCAGTCATGGAAGCAAGTCAACATTTTCCCTGGTCCCTGATCCATACAATACCACATCCACTAAGGTACTTCCTCTGTTTTTACACAGGGGATCCATGACCCCATTAAAAATGAACGGTGGAATGTCCTGTGAAATATTTACCACAACCGAACCCAAAGAGAGAACATTTAGGGGTCTGTATACACAAAGCCTCTCAGTAGTGGAGGGGATGGCTGCCGTTTTACCAATTTTGCTATTTAAAAAAAAAAAAAAAAAAAAACTTACTTTGATTATAATGTTGATGCTTCCATCTCTTATGACCAAAAAGAGCTTCTGGATATCAGAACAGGGATTACTCACCTCAAACGGGACAAAGATTTGTCTTTAATGAGTCTGACAGGAAGGAATATAGTGTCTCTGACAGGAAGGAATATAGTGTCTCTGCCAGGAAGGAATATAGTGTCTCTGCCAGGAAGGAATATAGTGTCTCTGACAGGAAGGAATATAGTGTCTCTGACAGGAAGGAATATAGTGTCTCTGACAGGAAGGAATATAGTGTCTCTGACAGGAAGGAATATAGTGTCTCTGACAGGAAGGAATATAGTGTCTCTGACAGGAAGGAATATAGTGTCTCTGACAGGAAGGAATATAGTGTCTCTGCCAGGAAGGAATATAGTGTCTCTGACAGGAAGGAATATAGTGTCTCTGACAGGAAGGAATATAGTGTCTCTGACAGGAAGGAATATAGTGTCTCTGACAGGAAGGAATATAGTGTCTCTGACAGGAAGGAATATAGTGTCTCTGCCAGACAAGGCCCAAATCCCCATCATTCCCATGAAGAAAAGACGGAAACACGGTGCAGATCAGGGTGACCCGCCTCTACCATCTGTTCTATCGGCCAACCAATCACTGGAGAATAAACTGGATGAGCTCCGTTTGAGATTATCCTACCAACAGCACATAAAAAAATCTGAATCCTATGTTTCACTGAGTCGTGGCTGAACGACGACACAGAAACTATACCGTTGGCTGGGTTTTCCGTGCATCGGCAGGACAGAGCAGCTAATTCGGGTAAGACGAGGGGTAACGGTGTGTGTCTTATTTGTCAATAACAACTATTAAGGTAGTCTCGAGGTATTGCTCGCCTGAGATTACCTTTTGATAAGCTGTAGACCACACTATCTACCAAGAGAGTTTTCATCTATATTTTTCCTAGCCATCTATTTACCACCACCAACTGACGCTGGCACTAAGACCGCCATCAACCAACTGGATAAGGCCATAAGAAAATGCTAATCCAGAAGCAACGCTCTAGACCACCTTAACTCCACACACAGAGACGCGTACAAAGCTCTCCCTCATCCTCCATTTGGAAAATCTGACCATAACTCTATTCTCCTGATTCCTGCTTACAGGCAAAAACTAAAGCAGGAAGTACCAGCTCAAGAAGGAAGTGGTCAGATGACGCGCATGCTACGCCACAGGACTGTTTTGCTAGACAGACTGGATTCATCCAATGGCATTGAGGAGTATACCATCTCAGTCACCGGCTTCATCAATAAGTGCATCGACGACGTCATCCCCACAGTGACCGTACGTACATATCCCAACCAGAAGCCATGATTTACAGGCAACATCCGCACCGAGCTGAAGGCTAGAGCTGTCGCTTTCAAGGAGGGTGACACTAATCCGGACGCTTATAAGAAATCCCGCTATGCCCTCAGACGAACCATCAAACAGGCAAAGCGTCAATACAGGACTAAGACTAAATCCTACTACACCGTCTCTGACGCTCATCGGATGTGGCAGGACTTTCATACTATTATGGATACAAAGAAAAACCCATCGGCGAGCTGCCCAGTAACGCAAGCCTACCAGACGAGCTAAATGCCTTTTATGCTCGCTTCGAGGCAAGCAACACTGAAGCATGTATGAGAGCACCAGCTGTTCCGGACGACTGTGTGATCATGCTCTCCGTAGCCGATGTGAGCAAGATCTTTTAACAGGTCAACATTCACAAGGCCAGATGGATTAACAGGACGTGTACTCAAAGCATGCACGGACCAACTGGCAAGTGTCTTCACTGGCATTTTCAACCTCTCCCTGACCGAGTCTGTAATACCAACCTGTTTCAGGCAGACCCCCATAGTCCCTGTGCCCAAGGAAGGGAAGGTAACCTGCCTAAATGATTAGCACTCACGTCGGTAGCCATGAAGTGCTTTGAAAGGCTGGTCATGGCTCACATCAACACCGTTATCCCAGAAACCCAAGACCCACTCCAATTTGCATACCGCCCCAACCGATCGACAGATGACGCAATCTCAATCGCACTACACACTGCCCTTTCCCACCTGGACAAAAGGAAAACCTATGTGAGAATGCTGTTCATTGACTACAGCTCAGCGTTCAACACCATAGTACCCTCAAACTCATCACTAAGCTAAGGACCCTGGGACTAAACACCTCCCTCTGGAACTGGATCTTGAACTTCCTGACGGGCCGCACCGAGGTGGTGAGGGTAGGTAACAACACATCTGTCGCGCTGATCCTCAACACGGGGGCCCCTCAGGGGTGCGTGCTTAGTCCCCTCCTGTACTCCCTGTTCACTTACGACTGTGTGGCCAAGCACGACTCCAACACCATCATTAAGTTTGCTGACGACATAGTGGTGGTAGGCCTGGTCACCGACAACAACTAGACAGCCTATAGGGAGGAGATCAGAGACCTGGCAGTGTGGTGCCAGGACAACAACCTCTCCCTCAACGTCAGCAAGACAGAGGAGATGATCGTGGACTACAGGAAATGGAGGTCCAAACTCTCTCCTATTCCAATCAAACTTCATTAGTCACATGCGCCGAATAGAATAGGTGTCGACCTTACAGTGAAATGCTTACTTACAAGCCCATAAGCACTTCATCCCTACCTACATGTACAAATGACCTTGACTAACCTGTACCCACGCACATTGACTCGGTACCAATACTCCCTGTTTATAGCCTCATTCTTGTTATTTTATTTTGTTACTTAAAATATATATATATAATTCTTTGATTTATTTAGTAAATATTTTCTTAACTCTGTTTTCTTAAAACTGCATTTTTAGTTAAGGGCTTGTCAGTAAGCATTTCACGTAAAGGTGAACCTACACCTGTTGTAT
>NC_056433.1:8109465-8121965 GCF_018296145.1 Oncorhynchus tshawytscha | reverse complement strand
CCTCTCTAGGTTTCTTCCTAGGTTTAGACCTTTCTAGGGAGTTGTTCCTAGCCACCGTGCTTCTACACCTGCATTGCTTGCTGTTTGGGGTTTTAGGCTGGGTTTCTGTACAGCACTTTGAGATATCAGCTGATGTACGAAGGGCTTTATAAATACATTTGATTTGATTTCTATTTTGAAAATGTTTTCTTATGCCTGCTGGTCCTCTATGATCTACAGCCAGGTTGTGTGAACGTCACAGAGATGGACATCAGGAAATGCAGACGTATGAAGAACCCACAGAGAGTCAAGAAGGTACGGAGAGGAAGGACTAGATTCACTAGACTGTGGATAGAACTATAGATTGGTGTTGTGCCTGGGTCCCAAGAAAAAGTCAGACTTTACAAAAAACGTTTAGAAATCTTTTTTGAGGAATGGGATAGTAACATGCAACTTTTCTCTCTCTCCTATCTTCTCCTTCATTTCTATCTTCCTCCCCCTGTCCAGTCAGTGTATGGACTGATAGAGGAGGGTCAGTCACAGAGCCCGGTACACAGACCCTCACAACTAGCCAGGAAAGGCACCAAAGAGGATGTGGAGAAAGAGGTACTTCTGTGTGTTCTATTGGATGTTGGATGTTGTATTGGATGTTGTATTGGATGTTGTATTGGATGTTGTATTGGATGTTGTATTGGATGTTGTATTGGATGTTATGTTGGATGTTGTATTGGATGTTCTGTTGGATGTTCTGTTGGATGTTGTATTGGGTGTTGTATTGGATGTTGTATTGGATGTTGTATTGATGTTGTATTGGATGTTGTATTGGATGTTGTATTGGATGTTGTATTGGATGTTCTGTTGGATGTTATGTTGGATGTTGTATTGGATGTTGTATTGGATGTTGTATTGGATGTTGTATTGGATGTTCTGTTGGATGTTATTTGATGTTATGTTGATGTTGTATTGGATGTTCTGTTGGATGTTCTGTTGGATGTTGTATTGGGTTTGTATTGGATGTTGTATTGGATGTTGGATGATCTATTGGAGGTTCTATTGGATGTTCTATTAATGACATCACAATGTTGTAATGACATCACAATACCCGTAATGACATCACAATGACCCCTGTAATGACATCTCAATACCCCGTAATGACATCTCAATGTTCTAATGACATCACAATACCCTAATGACATCACAATACCCCGTAATGACATCACAATTCCCCGTAATGACATCTCAATACCCCGTAATGACATCTCAATACCCCACATCACAATACCCCTAATGACATCTCAATTACCCCGTAATGACATCACAATGCTCTGTAATGACATCTCAATGTTCTGTAATGACATCACAATACCCCGTAATGACATCACAATACCCCTCTGTAATGACATCTCAATACCCCGTAATGACATCACAATGTTCTGTAATGACATCACAATTACCCCATAATGACATCTCAATACCCCTAATGACATCACAATACCCCATAATGACATCACAACCTTATTCTAATGACATCTCAATACCCCGTAATGACATCTCAATACCCCGTAATGACATCACAATACCTCGTAATGACATCTCAATACCCCGTAATGACATCACAATACCCCGTAATGACATCACAATACCCCGTAATGACATCACAATACCCCGTAATGACATCACAATACCCCGTAATGACATCACAATACCCCGTAATGACATCACAATACCCCGTAATGACATCACAATACCCCGTAATGACATCACAATACCCCGTAATGACAAAGGAAAAACTTTAGGGCTAACTTTTTTTTGTTTTTTTGCAAATGTATAAAAAAATCTAAAAACTGAAATAACATATTCACATAAGTATTCAGACCGTTTGCTATGAGACTCTAAATTGAGCTCAGGTGCATCCTGTTTCCATTGATCATCTTTGAGATGTTTCTACATCTTTATTGGAGTCCACCTGTGGTAACTTCAATTGATTGGACATTATTTGGAAAGGCACACACCTGTCTATATAAGGTCTCTCAGTTGACAGTGCATGTCTGAGTAAAAACCAGGCCATGAGGTTGAAGGAATTGTCGCAGAGCTCCGAGACAGGATTGTGTCGAGGCACATATCTGGGGAAGGGTACCAAAACATTTCTGCAGCATTGAAGGTCCCCAAGAACATAGTGACCCCCATCAATTTTAAATGGAAGAAGTTTGGAACCGCAAAGACTTCCTAGAGCTGGCCGCCTGCACTCCACCAATCAGGACTTTATGGTAGTGTCACATCTGCTCCTGCAACACCAATCAGGCTTATATGGTAGAGTAGCCAGAAGGAAGCCACTCTTCAGTAAAAGGTACATGACAACCCACTTGGAGTTTTCCAAAGGGCACCTAAAGGACTCAGACCATGAGAAACAAGATTCTTTGGTCTGATGAAACCAAGATTGAACTATTTGGCCTGAATGCCAAGCTTCACGTCTGGAGGAAACCTGCCACCATCCCTACAGTGAAGCATGGTGGTGGCAGCATCATGCTGTGGGGATGTTTTTCAGCGGCAGGGACTGGGAGACTAG
Source organism: Oncorhynchus tshawytscha (assembly GCF_018296145.1). Taxonomy (NCBI): domain Eukaryota; kingdom Metazoa; phylum Chordata; class Actinopteri; order Salmoniformes; family Salmonidae; genus Oncorhynchus; species Oncorhynchus tshawytscha. The sequence continues at coordinate 8,119,420 of NC_056433.1, read as the reverse complement.
TCAGGGTTGGGGGAAAGATGAATACGGAGCAAAGTACAAAAAGATCCTTTTATACATGAAAACCTGCTCCAGAGTGCTCAGGACCTCAGACTGGGGATAAGGTTCACCTTCCAACAGGACAACGACCCTAAACACACAGCCAAGACAATGCAGGAGTGGCTTCAGAAAAAGTCTCTGAATGTCCTTGAGTGGCCCAGCCAGAGCCCAGATTTGAACCTGATCAAATATCTCTGGATTGAGATGTCCATAATGCCAAGAAGACTCAATGCCATAATCCCTGCCAAAGGTGCTTCAACAAAGAACTAAGTAAAGGGTATACATTTGCAAACATTTCTAAAAGCCTGTTTTTGCTTTGTCATTATGGGGTATTGTGATGTCATTATGGGGTATTGTGATGTCATTACGGGGTATTGTGATGTCATTACGGGGTATTGTGATGTCATTACGGGGTATTGTGTGTAGATTGATCAGGGGAAAAAATGTATTCAATCCATTTTAGAATAAGGCTGTAACGTAACGAAATATGAAGAAAAAAAAGTCAAGTGGTCTGAATACTTTACGAATGCACTGTACCAATTAGAAACCAGTTTTAATCAATGAATAATGAGGACTATTGCTTCTCCTCCTCAGATTGTGTTTCTTAACAGCCAGTTGGACCGACACTGTATAAAGGTTTCAAAAGTCGCTGAGAGGTAGGTATGAGCAAAGCTCCACCATCTCACCTATAAAACAGTTCCTGTCATAAAGCACTTTGTCCTTGATAAATCAACACGTGTATATTTTATCAACCTGTGTGGAATTCCAGAGCTCTGAATAGACCCCCCCAGTCATTTCTTTTTCTGAACCGCAATAAGAGCATAGCCATGGAGGACAAAAAAAATACTACGATTTTGGGGGATTTTCACGAAATGTAATCCATAAAATGTTCCTTTAGAGAAGGGATTGTTGACCTATATTTATATCTAAAAGCCTAATTGAGAAATAATTGATCAAAGTTGGCATATTTGTGTCATTTTGGCGTTTTCCAGGCCTCTGTTAAGACTCCGTAATCATCTGTAGAACCTACAAAAAAATTATAAATTAAAAAAAAAAAAAAATGATAAATAAAAAAATTAACATAAATTGGTGTCATATAAAGCTTGCTCTGTAATATGACTAGTATTTTGATCATAATAACAATTTTCTTATGTTAATTTATTTATTATATATTATATATATTGTTATATATATTCTGATTTGTCAAACATAATATAGTCTATGGGCACAGAGTGGGGATGTCTGCAACTTTTAGAGTTATGATCTAATTTGTAAACATTACCATCAGAGTGAATGGATTCAAAATGGTTGCCCTATGCTGGTGATTTGCAGGATGTAAAATGTCAACTGTAATTGTTTACATTGCCTACAATGTCAATATCTCTCTATAAAATGGGCCATAACTTTTAAACTAGTAGAAGTCTCACTCTGGAACTTTGAAATGTTCATAGAATATGTTGTGTTTAACAATATATTGAAAAATTAGCTAAATACATTTTTTTACATTTTCAATATTCATACTTACACTACCGTTCAAAAGTTTGGGGTCACTTAGAAATGTCCTTGTTTTTGAAAGAAAAGCACATTTCTTGTCCATTAAAAATAACATCAAATTGATCAGAAATACAGTGCAGACATTGTTAATGTTGTAAAGGACTATTGTAGCTGGAAACGGCAGATTTTTTATGGAATATCTACATAGACGTACAGAGGCCCATTATCAGCAACCATCACTCCTGTGTTCCAATGGCACGTTGTGTTAGCTAATCCAAGTTTATCATTTTAAAAGGCTAATTGATCATTAGAAAACCCTTTTGCAATTATGTTAAAATTATGTGAAAACTGTTGTTCTGATTAAAGAAGCAATGCAACTGGCCTTCTTTAGACTAGTTGAGTATCTGGAGCATCAGCATTTGTGGGTTTGATTACAGGCTCAAAATGGCCAGAAACAAAGAACTTTCTTCTGAAACTCGTCAGTCTATTCTTGTTCTGAGATATGAAGGCTATTCCAATACTAGATATTTTCCACCATCATTTGCAAATAAATTCATTAAAAATCCTACAATGTGATTTTCTGGATTTTTTTTCTCTCTAATTTTGTCATAGTTGAAGTGTACCTATGATGAAAATTACAGGCCGCTCTCATCTTTTTAAGTGGGAGAACTTTCACAATTGGTGGCTGACTAAATACTTTTTTTGCCCCACTGTACATCTCAATTGTCAGTAGAAACTACACTTTGTTTAAGCAAGTCAGCCATATCAGCTATGTTTTTTTAAAGGCAGTAAATGAAATCGTCACTGCCCTACACTCTACCCAAATGATTTTACATTTATTGTCCCCCCTCTAGAATCAAATGTACACTTTTGGGTTCACAATCTGTTTGACCAAATTATTTCATAGTTCCAAATCAGATCCACCCTACCAAACTTCCCTGCTAAAACATACTGTAGGTCTGTCTGTCTGCCGCCTTTTTCGTTGTCACAGCCTAAATGCCAATCACCAAACAAGGGGACTGATGCAAGTGTGGTTTAAATCAATTTTAGTACATGCTGTCAAAAGGCTGCATTCTGCAATCGGGACAGGAGTTACAGCCACCTAATTTTGTTGACAACATTGTACATAACACAACACTACCATGACACAGTACTACCATGACACAGTACTATCATGACACAGCACTACCGTAACACAGCACTACCATGACACAGTACTACCATGACACAGTACTACCATGACACAGTACTACCATGACACAGTACTACCATAACACAGTACTACCATGACACAACACTACCATGACACAACACTACCATGACACAGTACTACCATGACACAGTACTACAATGACACAGTACTACCGTAACACAGCGATACCATGACACAGCGATACAATGACACAGTACTACCATGACACAGTACTACCATGACACAGTACTACCGTAACACAGCGATACCATGACACAGCACTACCATGACACAGTACTACTATAACACAGTACTACCACGACACAGCGATACCATGACACAGTACTACCATAACACAACACTACCATGACACAGCACTAACATGACATAGCACTACCATGACACAACACTACCGTAACACAGCGCTACCATGACACAGTGCTACCATAACACAGTGCTACCATAACACAGCACTACCATGACACAACACTACCATAACACAGTGCTACCATAACACAGTGCTACCATAACACAACACTACCATAACACAGTGCTACCATAACACAGTGCTACCATAACACAACACTACCATAACACAACACTACCATAACACAGTGCTACCATAACACAGTGCTACCATGACACAACACTACCATGACACAACACTACCGTAACACAGCGCTACCATGACACAGTGCTACCATAACACAGTGCTACCATAACACAGTGCTACCATAACACAGCACTACCGTGCAGCGGCGAATGTTCTCTCTCCTCGTCTTTTCCACGTCCACGTCTTTCTCTCATCCAATCCCCTTGATCCTTCTCATAACTAGACCAATCATAACGCCTCAATGAGCCGCAGTTCACAGTGCTGTGGCCAAGACAGGACAATGATAGAGGTGCCGCTGGTGATGTTAAATTGCAGACAGAGATGCTCCCATTTCAAAACGATTTTGTGGAGGACACATTATACTTTAACGCACTGACCACACAACGGACTAATTAGACAAATGAAAGCAGTACTTTTCAGTGGGTGAGATAGAAGAGGTGTGCCGTGAGAAGAGGGTCTAAATGCGTTTGTCTCGCGGCCATGAGAGTTGGCAGCTCTGCTTACACATGCATGTTATTGAATCATTGCACCCATACTGCTCGCGAGCGTCTGAGTGGCCAGGCACTAAAATAGAAATTGGTTCTATTTGTGATGCTCAACGCGCTGTAAATCCGGCCTCCTCCCAACTCCTCATTGGTTTTTAAGAGCATATACCCACCAGCCATCTCCTCATTGGTTTTTAAGAGCATATACCCACGTGGGTGATTGAAAGATGAACTTAGGTCCACACTCCGGTAGGTTGTGGTAATGCTGTATAGTTGGTTGATGAACTTAGGTCCACACTCCGGTAGGTTGTGGTAATGCTGTTGGTAGGTTGTGGTAATGCTGTTGGTAGGTTGTGGTAATGCTGTTGGTAGGTTGTGGTAATGCTGTTGGTAGGTTGTGGTAATGCTGTATAGTTGGTTGCCAACAGCCATATAAAGTCCAAAGAAGAAAAAGAAGCCTGAAGGAAGGAGGAGAGATGATGAGAAACAAATTCGGTTTAACATTTTATCTGTGGATTAATTGTCGGAGTAGAGGACCTTGTGCATTTCAGGTAAAATAACAATCTGGTTTATAACCCAGGACAAATTAGCTAGCAACAGCAAGCTAGCTAGCTAAATTGCCATAAATGTTTCAATTTCGACTTGTCCCCAAATTAATATAATTGGTTCAGAGTTTGTTTTGATATTTCAACCTGCGTGTCGTGATCGCGTTTGGTGTGGGAGGAAAAAAATCTAATTAGTCAGCATTAGGCAAGGTCAGACTGGAGGACAATAGTTAAGTTGTTTATGGTTTCTAAATGTGACCATCTACCAGGGTGTGTGGTGTTTCTCTAAGAATTCCTTTAAAGAGTTCATAGCCATTGTTGTTATGGTGATACAGGCAGGGTGTGTGAAACCGGGCTGCACTGTGGCGGAAACTAGTTTTGACTCATCAGTTTCCACCTAATAGTTTAAATTTCGACTTGTCCCCAAATGAATATAATAGCCTTACATTTGAGGGGCGGCAGGTAGCCTAGTGGTTTAGAGGAAGGTAGCCTAGTGGTTTAGAGGCAGGTAGCCTAGTGGTTTAGAGCAGGTAGCCTAGTGGTTTAGAGGCCGGTAGCCTAGTGGTTTAGAGCAGGTAGCCTAGTGGTTTAGAGGCAGGTAGCCTAGTGGTTTAGAGGCAGGTAGCCTAGTGGTTTAGAGCAGGTAGCCTAGTGGTTTAGAGCAGGTAGCCTAGTGGTTTAGAGGCCGGTAGCCTAGTGGTTTAGAGGCAGGTAGCCTAGTGGTTTAGAGGCAGGTAGCCTAGTGGTTTAGAGGCAGGTAGCCTAGAGGTTTAGAGCAGGTAGCTTAGTGGTTTAGAGGCAGGTAGCCTAGTGGTTTAGAGGCAGGTAGCCTAGTGGTTTAGAGGCAGGTAGCCTAGTGGTTTAGAGGCAGGTAGCCTAGTGGTTTAGAGGCAGGTAGCCTAGTGGTTTAGAGGCAGGTAGCCTAGTGGTTTAGAGGCAGGTAGCCTAGTGGTTTAGAGGCAGGTAGCCTAGTGGTTTAGAGGCAGGTAGCCTAGTGGTTTAGAGGCAGGTAGCCTAGTGGTTAGTGCGTTGGACTTGTAACCCGGAATGTTGCGACATCAAATCCCCGAGCTGACAAGGTAAAAATCTGTTGTTCTGCCCCTGAACAAGGCAGTGAACCCACTGTTCCTAGGTTGTCGTTCTGCCCCTGAACAAGGCAGTTAACCCACTGTTCCTAGGTTGTCGTTCTGCCCCTGAACAAGGCAGTTAACCCACTGTTCCTAGGTTGTCGTTCTGCCCCTGAACAAGGCAGTTAACCCACTGTTCCTAGGTTGTCGTTCTGCCCCTGAACAAGGCAGTTAACCCACTGTTCCTAGGTTGTCGTTCTGCCCCTGAACAAGGCAGTTAACCCACTGTTCCTAGGTTGTCGTTCTGCCCCTGAACAAGGCAGTTAACCCACTGTTCCTAGGCTGTCGTTCTGCCCCTGAACAAGGCAGTTAACCCACTGTTCCTAGGCTGTCGTTCTGCCCCTGAACAAGGCAGTTAACCCACTGTTCCTAGGCTGTCATTGAAAATAAGAATTTGTTCTTAACTGACTTGCCTAGTTAAATAAAGGTCCATTTTTTATTTATTTTTTAAACATCAATAGATTTCTGACTGTAGGGCCTTCAGTAGAACTACTATCTGACTGTAGGGCCTTCAGTAGAACTACTATCTGACTGTAGGGCCTTCAGTAGAACTACTATCTGACTGTAGGGCCTACAGTTGAACTACTATCTGACTGTAGGGCCTACAGTAGAACTACTATCTGACTGTAGGGTCTACAGTAGAACTACTATCTGACTGTAGGGTCTACAGTAGAACTGATATCGGACTGTAGGGTCTACAGTAGAACTGATATCTGACTGTAGGGCCTACATTAGAACTGATATCTGACTGTAGGGCCTACAGTAGAACTACTATCTGACTGTAGGGTCTACAGTAGAACTGATATCTGACTGTAGGGCCTACAGTAGAACTACTATCTGACTGTAGGGTCTACAGTAGAACTGATATCTGACTGATCATGTGTCATTCTTCCGTTCCGTCCATCCTCTTGTGTTTTGTCTGTTGTGTTGCTTTCAGTCTGATGACCTACACTGAGCAGTACCAGGAGTATGACCCGTTTGTGGTGTCACCAGAACCCTCCAACCCCTGGACCAGTGACGACCTCTCATTCTGGGACCTGGAGGCCAGGTAAGAACCACAGCCATATGTTCCCCAATCGGTGGACTGGTATGTCTGTTACTTCCCTGTATGATACATATTTGTCTCTGGTCTGTGTCTCTCCCACAAACACCCCATTCCTGACTTTTCAACTAACTAATCCACCGAGCCACTTCAGCTGCAAAATCACCTTCAGTGACAGAGAGAGGAACATGATGGGCAATGACAACTTATTATCGTCTTGTTTCATTATTAAAGGATGAAATCAAAGTACCAATAATCAGAGAGAGAGCCACTATCTCAGGGGTCACCTATGTCTTAAAGCCCCGTTTATACCTGGTTCTAACATGTGTCCTTTGTCCTGATCTCGTCCACATTCTGATTGTGCCCCACGTTGTAGCCGTTTGTACACATGGTAGTAGAATATTGTCTGTTATTCGTTCATTACGTCTGCATCGTGACCAGATTTCCTGGCGTCTCCCTGCATGCAGATCATTTGACAGATTATTCTTTCAAAAAAATAATATATATTTTATATATATATATATTATTATAATATTTATTTGAAGATAATTATTTATGCCATTTGTCAATGGTGCCAATGGGTTTTAGAGATTTAAAGAGATTTAAATTATTTGACCATCCAGATCTGTTTACACTTGATTGATATCCAGATACAAATCCCTAGGCCCCGTTTATACCTGGTGCTAACATGGGGCCTTTTGTCCTGATCGAGTCGACAGTGAGACACTCTGATTGTGCCCAGATTTCCAGAAATGTGTCTACACATGCCTACACGTGGTATTAAAATATATCTGCAGTGTGATCAGATTTCTTGGTCCTTTCCTTTATGCAAATTATTTCAAAACATTACGTATATATTTATTGTAAGACACATATTGATGTAATCAGTCAATTGCGCCACCTGTCAATGATTTTAAAGTTACCTTTTTTTTTTTTTTAAGGAAGATTTAAATGGTTTCTCTGTCCAGATCTGTCTACACTTGTAAGATATCCAGACAATGAGCGTCTGACTACCTCTAGAGGTGAGCAGGAGGATCGGATCACAATGAGTCTTTTACTCTTCTACACCCGTCTAAAAAATGTGGTCACAATCAGAATGTGGACAAGATCAGGACACATGTTAGAACCAGGTATAAACGGGGCTTCAGATAATTGTCCTTAAAGTCTGAACAAAAGGCAATGACATCTCCTAATGTCCTATACCACTATCAGACCCAGATATGAAAGATATTTAATGGTGAACGAGGTTGTTGCTGAGCACGGTGTGTAGTCCCTGTGTAACTCTTCTGGACTCTCTTTGACTTATTTAGAGATTAATCAACCCAGACATATAATCATTGAGACTAATGTAGCTTCATAATCTTTATAAATAGATTAATTACATTTCGGGTTTAGAGGGAAATGTCCTGCAGTGATTTAAACGATAAGGTGTCATGTGAACGCTGACATGACAGTATTATGCTGCCAATGTTTCTACTTCGCTGTCACCGCTTGTCCAACATGTGGTGTTTGAGATCACATTATACATTTTTTTCTGCCTATCTATTTAAAAAAAAAAAATTTATATCTTGCTCCTTTCATGAATTCAAACTTTTTCTTCCTCCTCTCCTCCTCATTATCACCTGTCCTCCTCTCTCCTCCTCTACCCCTTAGTAAGGAGCCCAGTCAACAGAGAGTGAGGAAGTGGGGTTTTTCTCTAGAAGAAGCTCTGAAGGATCCGGCAGGTCGCGACCAGTTCCTCAAGTTCCTGGAATCAGAGTTCAGCTCAGAGAACCTACAGTGAGTCACACACTTCCTCTCCTCCTTTCCACTGATCCGTCCTCCTTTCACTCTCTCCCCGGGTTCAGCTCAGATAATCTACAGTGAGACACACACACTTCCTCTCCTCCTTTCCACTGATCCGTCCTCCTTTCACTCTCTCCCCGGGTTCAGCTCAGATAATCTACAGTGAGACACACACACTTCCTCTCATCCTTTCCACTGATCCGTCCTCCTTTCACTCTCTCCCCGGGTTCAGCTCAGATAACCTACAGTGAGACACACACACTTCCTCTCATCCTTTCCACCGATCCGTCCTCCTTTCACTCTCTCCCCGGGTTCAGCTCAGATAATCTACAGTGAGACACACACACTTCCTCTCTTTTCCTGCTTTTATTCACTCATCCTTTTATCTCATGCTTTCCTTATTTCCTCCCACCAGATCCCTTCATCCCATCCCTCCAGGTTTCCTCCTTTCCCCTCTTCCTCTCCCCTCGTCCTCTCCCCTCGTCCTCTCCCCTCATCCTCTCCCCTCTTCCTCTCCCCTCATCCTCTCCCATCACCTGATCTCTTGGCTCCATCCCATCCTTCCTACAATTATCCCCTACCTACAATCTTTCCCCTCATACTCTTCCCTTAACCTCTTTGAACCACCCCTCCCGGATCCGGGATAATTGTCATCAGCAACGCTGAGTAGCATAGCGCAACAGTCAAATAATATGACTAGAAAATATTCATATTCATGAAATCACAAGTGCAATATAAGAAAACCCAGTTTAGCCTTTTGTTAATCCACCTGTCGTCTCAGATTTTGAAATTATGCTTTACAGCGAAAGCAATCCAAGCGTTTGTGTAAGTTTATCGATAGCCTAGCATAGCATTATGTACACTTAGCATCAGGAAGCTTGGTCACGAAAATCAGAAAAGCAATCAAATGAACCGTTTACCTTTGATGATCTTCTGATGTTTTCACTCACGAGACTCCCAGTTACACAGCAAATGTTCCTTTTGTTCCATAAAGATTATTTTTATACCCAAAATACCAACGTTTGTTTGTCGCGTTATGTTCGGAAATCCACAGGAAAGAGCGGTCACGACAACGCAGACGGAAATTCCAAATAGTTTCCATAATGTCCACAGAAACATGTCAAACGTTTTTTATAATCAATCCTCAGGTTGTTTTTAAAATATATATTCGATAATATATAAACCGAGTGTGTAGCTTTTTCCATAACAGCGGGAGGAACAATGGCCGTCTTACTCCATTGCGCACCAACTCACTCTGAGAGCCCCCACCTATCCACTTACGCAATGTGATCCTTCACGCTCATTCTTCAAAATAAAAGCCTGAAACTACGTCTAAAGACTGTTGACACCTTAGGGAAGCCACAGAAAAAGGAATCTGGTTGATATCCCTTTAAATGCGCAATAGGGATGCATAAGAACAGAGAGATTTCAAAAACAGGGGCACTTCCTGTTTAACTCCCAGACAAAATCTTGACAGTTTTGGAAACTTTAGAGTGTTTTCTATCCTAATCTGTCAATGATATGCATATTCTAGCATCTGGTCCTGAGAAATAGGCCATTTACTTTGGGAACGTTGTTTTTCCAAACATAAAAATAGTGCCCCCTAGCTTCACTTTCTCTTCATCCTTTACCTCTC
>NC_056433.1:8076965-8104465 GCF_018296145.1 Oncorhynchus tshawytscha | reverse complement strand
CCTGGTGTGTTCCTTGTTCTTCATGATGCTCTCTGCGCTTTTAACAGACCTCTGAGACTATCACAGTGCAGGTGCATTTATACGGAGACTTGATTACACACAGGTGGATTGTATTTATCATCATTAGTCATTTAGGTCAACATTGGATCATTCAGAGATCCTCACTGAACTTCTGGAGAGAGTTTGCTGCACTGAAAGTAAAGGGGCTGAATAATTTTGCACGCCCAATTTTTCAGTTTTTGATTTGTTAAAAAAGTTTGAAACATCCAATAAATGTCGTTCCACTTCATGATTGTGTCCCACTTGTTGTTGATTCTTCACAAAAAAATACAGTTTTATATCTTTATGTTTGAGGCCTGAAATGTGGCAAAAGGTCGCAAAGTTCAAGGGGGCCGAATACTTTCGCAAGGCACTGTATATATATATAATTTATTATATTTTTTGCATGTGTACTATGTTACGGTCACAGGCTCTGCTGTTTGAAGGGAAGGCATAAGTAGCCAGTATGGTGAAATGGTGTCATCTCATTCTGGCAGTTGTGCCAGTCATTAATAACACACTACATTATCAGGGAATAATCGCACACCTCACATGGGTTATTGCTTACTTACTGTATCCAATAGGTTTTGGTTGGCTGTCCAAGATCTGAAGAGGCAGCCTCTGGAGAACGTGGCAGAACGGGCTCAGGAGATCTGGACAGAGTTTCTGGCAGAAGGCGCTACCAGCTCCATCAACCTGGACTCACACAGCTACGAACGCACCAGCGCCAACCTTAAAGACCCGGGACGATACAGCTACGAAGACGCTCAGGTACGTTATGTTACAGACAGACAGGTCGTTATGTTACAGACAGACAGGTACGTTATGTTACAGACAGACAGGTCGTTATGTTACAGACAGACAGGTACGTTATGTTACAGACAGACAGGTACGTTATATTACAGACAGACAGGTACGTTATATTACAGTCAGACAGGTCGTTATGTTACAGACAGACAGGTCGTTATATTACAGACAGACAGGTCGTTATATTACAGACAGACAGGTCGTTATATTACAGACAGACAGGTCATTATGTTACAGACAGACAGGTACGTTATGTTACAGACAGACAGGTCGTTATGTTACAGACAGACAGGTACGTTATATTACAGACAGACAGGTACGTTATGTTACAGACAGACAGGTCGTTATATTACAGACAGACAGGTCGTTATGTTACAGACAGACAGGTCGTTATGTTACAGACAGACAGGTACGTTATATTACAGACAGACAGGTCGTTATGTTACAGACAGACAGGTACGTTATATTACAGACAGACAGGTACGTTATATTACAGACAGACAGGTACGTTATGTTACAAACAGACAGACAGACAGGTACGTTATGTTACAGACAGACAGGTTGTTATATTACAGACAGACAGGTCGTTATGTTACAGGCAGACAGGTCGTTATTTTACAGTCAGACAGGTCGTTATGTTACAGACAGACAGGTCGTTATGTTACAGACAGACAGGTACGTTATATTACAGACAGACAGGTACGTTATATTACAGACAGACAGGTCGTTATATTACAGACAGACAGGTTATGTTACAAACAGACAGACAGACAGGTACGTTATGTTACAGACAGACAGGTACGTTATATTACAGACAGACAGGTTGTTATATTACAGACAGACAGGTCGTTATATTACAGACAGACAGGTCGTTATGTTACAGACAGACAGGTCGTTATGTTACAGGCAGACAGGTACGTTATATTACAGACAGACAGGTACGCTATATTACAGACAGACAGGTACGTTATGTTACAAACAGACAGACAGACAGGGACGTTATGTTACAGACAGACAGGTACGTTATATTACAGACAGACAGGTACGTTATATTACAGACAGACAGGTACGTTATGTTACAGACAGACAGGTACGTTATATTACAGACAGACAGGTACGTTATATTACAGACAGACAGGTACGTTATGTTACAAACAGACAGACAGACAGGTACGTTATGTTACAGACAGACAGGTACGTTATATTACAGACAGACAGGTCGTTATATTACAGACAGACAGGTACGTTATGTTACAGGCAGACAGGTACGTTATATTACAGACAGACAGGACAGACAGGTGCGTTATATTACAGACAGACAGGTCGTTATATTACAGACAGACAGGTCGTTATATTACAGACAGACAGGTACGTTATATTACAGACAGACAGGTCGTTATATTACAGACAGAGACAGGTACGTTATGTTACAGGCAGACAGGTACGTTATGTTACAGACAGACAGACAGACAGGTACGTTATATTACAGACAGACAGGTCGTTATATTACAGACAGACAGGTACGTTATGTTACAGACAGACAGACAGGTACGTTATATTACAGACAGACAGGACGTTATATTACAGACAGACAGGTCGTTATATTACAGACAGACAGGTACGTTATGTTACAGACAGACAGGTACGTTATATTACAGACAGACAGGTACGTTATGTTACAGACAGACAGGTCGTTATATTACAGACAGACAGGTACGTTATGTTACAGGCAGACAGGTACGTTATGTTACAGACAGACAGACAGACAGGTACGTTATATTACAGACAGACAGGTTGTTATATTACAGACAGACAGGTACGTTATGTTACAGGCAGACAGGTACGTTATATTACAGACAGACAGGTACGTTATATTACAGACAGACAGGTCGTTATATTACAGACAGGTACAGACAGGTACGTTATATTACAGACAGACAGGTACGTTATATTACAGACAGACAGGTACGTTATGTTACAAACAGACAGACAGACAGGTACGTTATGTTACAGACAGACAGACAGACAGGTACGTTATATTACAGACAGACAGGTCGTTATATTACAGACAGGCAGGTACGTTATGTTACAGGCAGACAGGTACGTTATATTACAGACAGACAGACAGACAGACAGGTACGTTATATTACAGACAGACAGGTCGTTATATTACAGACAGACAGGTCGTTATATTACAGACAGACAGGTACGTTATATTACAGACAGACAGGTTGTTATATTACAGACAGACAGGTACGTTATGTTACAGACAGACAGGTACGTTATGTTACAGACAGACAGGTACGTTATATTACAGACAGACAGGTCGTTATATTACAGACAGACAGGTACGTTATGTTACAGGCAGACAGGTACGTTATATTACAGACAGACAGGTACGTTATATTACAGACAGACAGGTACGTTATGTTACAAACAGACAGACAGACAGGTACGTTATGTTACAGACAGACAGGTACGTTATTTTACAGACAGACAGGTCGTTATATTACAGACAGACAGGTCGTTATATTACAAACAGACAGACAGAGGTCGTTATGTTACAGAGACAGACAGGTACGTTATGTTACAGACAGACAGACAGACAGACAGACAGACACAGGTACGTTATGTTACAGACAGACAGGTCGTTATATTACAGACAGACAGGTACGTTATGTTACAAACAGACAGACAGACAGGTACGTTATATTACAGACAGACAGGTCGTTATATTACAGACAGACAGGTACGTTATGTTACAGACAGACAGGTACGTTATGTTACAGACAGACAGGTACGTTATGTTACAGACAGACAGGTACGTTATTTTACAGACAGACAGGTACGTTATATTACAGACAGACAGGTACGTTATGTTACAAACAGAACAGACAGACAGACAGGTACGTTATGTTACAGGCAGACAGGGCAGACAGGTACGTTATGTTACAGACAGACAGACAGACAGACAGGTACGTTATGTTACAGACAGACAGGTCGTTATATTACAGACAGACAGGTACGTTATGTTACAAACAGACAGACAGACAGGTACGTTATATTACAGACAGACAGGTCGTTATATTACAGACAGACAGGTACGTTATGTTACAGACAGACAGGTACGTTATGTTACAGACAGACAGGTACGTTATGTTACAGACAGACAGGTACGTTATATTACAGACAGACAGGTACGTTATATTACAGACAGACAGGTACGTTATGTTACAAACAGACAGACATACAGGTACGTTATGTTACAGACAGACAGGTACGTTATGTTACAGACAGACAGGTCGTTATATTACAGACAGACAGGTCGTTATATTACAGACAGACAGGTACGTTATATTACAGACAGACAGGTACGTTATGTTACAGACAGACAGGTACGTTATGTTACAGACAGACAGGTACGTTATATTACAGACAGACAGGTACGTTATGTTACAGACAGACAGGTACGTTATGTTACAGACAGACAGGTACGTTATGTTACAGACAGACAGGTACGTTATGTTACAGACAGACAGGTACGTTATGTTACAGACAGACAGGTACGTTATGTTACAGACAGACAGGTACGTTATGTTACAGACAGACAGGTACGTTATGTTACAGACAGACAGGTACGTTATGTTACAGACAGACAGGTACGTTATGTTACAAACAGACAGACAGACAGGTACGTTATGTTACAGACAGACAGACAGACAGGTACGTTATGTTACAGACAGACAGGTACGTTATGTTACAGACAGACAGGTACGTTATGTTACAGACAGACAGGTACGTTATGTTACAGACAGACAGACAGACAGGTACGTTATGTTACAGACAGACAGGTCGTTATATTACAGACAGACAGGTACGTTATGTTACAGACAGACAGGTACGTTATGTTACAGACAGACAGGTACGTTATATTACAGACAGACAGGTACGTTATGTTACAGACAGACAGGTACGTTATGTTACAGACAGACAGGTACGTTATGTTACAGACAGACAGGTACGTTATGTTACAGACAGACAGGTACGTTATATTACAGACAGACAGGTACGTTATGTTACAGACAGACAGGTACGTTATGTTACAGACAGACAGGTACGTTATGTTACAGACAGACAGGTATGTTATGTTACAGACAGACAGGTACGTTATGTTACAGACAGACAGGTACGTTATGTTACAGACAGACAGGTACGTTATGTTACAGACAGACAGACAGACAGGTACGTTATGTTACAGACAGACAGACAGACGACAGACAGACAGACAGACAGACAGACAGACAGACAGACAGGTACGTTATGTTACAGACAGACAGGTACGTTATGTTACAGACAGACAGGTACGTTATGTTACAGACAGACAGACAGACAGACAGACAGGTACGTTATGTTACAGACAGACAGGTACATGACAGACAGACAGACAGACAGACAGACAGACAGACATGACAGACAGACAGGTACGTTATGTTACAGACAGACAGACAGACAGACAGGTACAGACAGACAGACAGACGTTATGTTAGACAGGTACGTTATGTTACAGACAGACAGGTACGTTATGTTACAGACAGACAGACAGACGACATGACAGACAGACAGACAGACAGACAGACAGACAGACAGGTACGTTATGTTACAGACAGACAGGTACGTTATGTTACAGACAGACAGGACGTTAGACAGACAGACAGACAGACAGGTACGTTATGTTACAGACAGACAGACAGTTAGACAGACAGACAGACAGACAGTTACAGACAGACAGGTACGTTATGTTACAGACAGACAGGTACGTTATGTTACAGACAGACAGATGTTACAGACAGACAGACGTTAGACAGACAGACAGGTACGTTATGTTACAGACAGACAGGTACGTTATGTTACAGACAGACAGACAGACAGACAGACAGACAGACAGACAGACAGACAGGTACGTTATGTTACAGACAGACAGACAGACAGACAGACAGACAGGTACGTTATGTTACAGACAGTGTACCAGTGTCAACATGACTCAGTATGAAGCCAAAGCCAAAACAAAGTGAGGGGAAATATTTTTGTCATTACATTACATTACTGTTTCTCAGCTTGTGGCAGGAGGACGCACATTTTCACCCAATAAATAATCATATATTCATCCTTTATAGTTTCTAATTCGTTGTACTGAATGATAATAACTCTTCTCATGTTTCATCTCTGGATATTGTAGGGCTGTGTGATTAAGTGTTTTTGGGGGTCACTGGTTTTTAGATGGTTGTACAATTTTGATGGTTCTATTTTTAAATATTTGAATAGAGAGGGGGTTTTGGCCCAATTCTGCTCTGCGTTAGTTATTTTGAGGTTATTTCTTATACAGTCTGGTAAAACTATGCAAGCGCTATTTCAACTGGATGTTTGTCTCATTTGGTCAATTCATTATTAGAGAGTGGACACCATAAGTTGCTGCCATATAGAGCAATTGGTTCTCTAACTGATTTTAACATTTTGAGCCAGATTCTAAATGGAAGTTCCCTTTTAATGGCATATAAGGCTCTTCTTGCTTTGTCTCTCAGCTCGTTCACAGCCATGTGAGAGCTACCTTTGTTGCTGATATTTAGTCCTAGATACGTGTAGTTTGTGTCAAAATACAATAATTGTGATCCTGAGATCATATTTTGGAATATCGTTACGTTAATTTTCTTTAGGCTGTCAGAGCCCAGGTATGACAGAACTTGTCCTTTTATCTTTCTGTTCTCCCTCGTCTGTCTCTGTCTAACTGTCAGAGTCCAGGTCAGATGTTCTAGGTGCTGCTGTAACCCCCTTCTCTCTCTCCTGTTTGTCTCCCCCTTCTCTCTCCCTGTTTGTCTCCCCCTTCTCTCTCTCCCCCTTCTCTCTCTCTGTTTGTCTCTCCCCCTTCTCTCTCCCTGTTTGTCTCCCCCTTCTCTCTCTCTGTTTGTCTCTCCCCTTCTCTCTCTGTTTGTCTCCCCCTTCTCTCTCCCTGTTTGTCTCTCCCCTTCTCTCTCTGTTTGTCTCCCCCCAGACTCTCTCTGTTTGTCTCTCCCCCTTCTCTCTCTGTTTGTCTCCCCCTTCTCTCTCTCTGTTTGTCTCTCCCCCTTCTCTCTCTGTTTGTCTCCCCCTTCTCTCTCCCTGTTTGTCTCTCCCCCTTCTCTCTCTCTGTTTGTCTCTCCCCCTTCTCTCTCCTGTTTGTCTCCCCCTTCTCTCTCTCTGTTTGTCTCTCCCCCTTCTCTCTCTGTTTGTCTCTCCCCCTTCTCTCTCTCTCCCTGTTTGTCTCCCCCTTCTCTCCCCCTGTTTGTCTCCCCCTTCTCTCTCCCTGTTTGTCTCTCCCCTTCTCTCCCCCTGTTTGTCTCCCCCTTCTCTCTCCCTGTTTGTCTCCCCCTTCTCTCTCTCTTCCTGTTTGTCTCTCCCCCTTCTCTCTCTCTCCCTGTTTGTCTCCCCCTTCTCTCCCCCTGTTTGTCTCCCCCTTCTCTCTCCCTGTTTGTCTCCCCCTTCTCTCTCCTGTTTGTCTCCCCCTTCTCTCCCCTGTTTGTCTCCCCCTTCTCTCTCCCTGTTTGTCTCCCCCTTCTCTCTCCTGTTTGTCTCCCCCTTCTCTCTCCCTGTTTGTCTCCCCCTTCTCTCTCTCTCTGTCTCCCCCTTCTCTCTCTCTGTTTGTCTCCCCCTTCTCTCTCTCTGTTTGTCTCCCCCTTCTCTCTCTCTGTCTCCCCCTTCTCTCTTCTGTCTCCCCCTTCTCTCTCTCTGTCTCCCCCTTCTCTCTCTCTCTCTGTCTCCCCCTTCTCTCTCTCTGTTTGTCTCCCCCTTCTCTCTCCCTGTTTGTCTCTCCCCCTTCTCTCTCTGTTTGTCTCCCCCTTCTCTCTCTCTGTCTCCCCCTTCTCTCTCTCTTCCTGTTTGTCTCCCCCTTCTCTCTCTCTCTCTGTTTGTCTCCCCCTTCTCTCTCTCCTGTTTGTCTCTCCCCCTTCTCTCTCTCTGTCTCCCCCTTCTCTCTCTCTTCCTGTTTGTCTCCCCCTTCTCTCTCCTCTGTTTGTCTCCCCCTTCTCTCTCTCTCCTGTTTGTCTCCCCCTTTCTCTCTCTCTCTCTGTTTGTCTCTCCCCCTTCTCTCTCTCTGTTTGTCTCTCCCCCTTCTCTCTCCCTGTTTGTCTCTCCCCCTTCTCTCTCTCTGTTTGTCTCTCCCCCTTCTCTCTCTCTCTCTCTGTTTGTCTCCCCCTTCTCTCTCTCTGTCTCCCCCTTCTCTCTCTCTTCCTGTTTGTCTCCCCCTTCTCTCTCTCTCTCTGTTTGTCTCTCCCCCTTCTCTCTCTCTGTTTGTCTCCCCCTTCTCTCTCTCTGTCTCCCCCTTCTCTCTCTCTTCCTGTTTGTCTCCCCCTTCTCTCTCTCTCTGTTTGTCTCCCCCTTCTCTCTCTCCCTGTTTGTCTCTCCCCCCCTTCTCTCTCTTCCTGTTTGTCTCTCCCCCTTCTCTCTCTCTCCCTGTTTGTCTCTCCCCCTTCTCTCTCTCTGTTTGTCTCCCCCTTCTCTCTCTCTGTCTCCCCCTTCTCTCTCTCTTCCTGTTTGTCTCCCCCTTCTCTCTCTCTGTTTGTCTCCCCCTTCTCTCTCTCTCTCTCTGTTTGTCTCCCCCTTCTCTCTCTCTGTTTGTCTCTCCCCCTCTCTCTCTCTCTCCTGTTTGTCTCCCCCTTCTCTCTCTCCCCCTTCTCTCTCCCTGTTTGTCTCTCCCCCTTCTCTCTCTCTCTGTTTGTCTCCCCCTTCTCTCTCTCTGTTTGTCTCTCCCCCTTCTCTCTCTGTTTGTCTCCCCCTTCTCTCTCCCTGTTTGTCTCCCCCTTCTCTCCCCCTGTTTGTCTCCCCCTTCTCTCTCCCTGTTTGTCTCTCCCCTTCTCTCCCCCTGTTTGTCTCTCCCCCTTCTCTCTCCCTGTTTGTCTCCCCCCATTCTCTCTCTCTTCCTGTTTGTCTCTCCCCTTCTCTCTCTCTCTCCTGTTTGTCTCCCCCTTCTCTCCCCCTGTTTGTCTCCCCCTTCTCTCTCCCTGTTTGTCTCCCCCTTCTCTCTCCCTGTTTGTCTCCCCCTTCTCTCCCCCTGTTTGTCTCCCCCTTCTCTCTCCTGTTTGTCTCCCCCTTCTCTCTCCCTGTTTGTCTCCCCCTTCTCTCTCCCTGTTTGTCTCCCCCTTCTCTCCCCCTGTTTGTCTCCCCCTTCTCTCTCCCTGTTTGTCTCTCCCCATTCTCTCTCTCTCTCTGTCTCCCCCTTCTCTCTCTCTGTTTGTCTCCCCCTTCTCTCTCTCTGTTTGTCTCCCCCTTCCTCTCTCTGTCTCCCCCTTCTCTCTCTCTGTCTCCCCCCTTCTCTCTCTCTGTCTCCCCCTTCTCTCTCTCTGTCTCCCCCTTCTCTCTCTCTCTTTGTCTCCCCCTTCTCTCTCTCCCTGTTTGTCTCTCCCCCTTCTCTCTCCCTGTTTGTCTCTCCCCCTTCTCTCTCTCTGTTTGTCTCTCCCCCTTCTCTCTCTCTCTCTGTTTGTCTCCCCCTTCTCTCTCTCTGTCTCCCCCTTCTCTCTCTCTTCCTGTTTGTCTCCCCCTTCTCTCTCTCTCTCTGTTTGTCTCTCCCCCTTCTCTCTCTCTCTGTTTGTCTCCCCCTTCTCTCTCTCTGTCTCCCCCTTCTCTCTCTCTTCCTGTTTGTCTCCCCCTTCTCTCTCTCTCTCTGTTTGTCTCCCCCTTCTCTCTCTCCCTGTTTGTCTCTCCCCCTTCTCTCTCTTCCTGTTTGTCTCTCCCCCTTCTCTCTCTCTCCCTGTTTGTCTCTCCCCCTTCTCTCTCTCTGTTTGTCTCCCCCTTCTCTCTCTCTGTCTCCCCCTTCTCTCTCTCTTCCTGTTTGTCTCCCCCTTCTCTCTCTCTGTTTGTCTCCCCCTTCTCTCTCTCTCTCTGTTTGTCTCCCCCTTCTCTCTCTCTGTTTGTCTCTCCCCCTTCTCTCTCTCTCCCTGTTTGTCTCCCCCTTCTCTCTCTCCCCCCTTCTCTCTCCCTGTTTGTCTCTCCCCCTTCTCTCTCTCCTGTTTGTCTCTCCCCCTTCTCTCTCTCTCTCTCTGTTTGTCTCCCCCTTCTCTCTCTCTGTTTGTCTCTCCCCTTCTCTCTCTGTTTGTCTCCCCCTTCTCTCTCCCTGTTTGTCTCCCCCTTCTCTCCCCCTGTTTGTCTCCCCCTTCTCTCTCCCTGTTTGTCTCTCCCCTTCTCTCCCCCTGTTTGTCTCCCCCTTCTCTCTCCCTGTTTGTCTCCCCCCTTCTCTCTCTCTTCCTGTTTGTCTCTCCCCTTCTCTCTCTCCCTGTTTGTCTCCCCCTTCTCTCCCCCTGTTTGTCTCCCCCTTCTCTCTCCCTGTTTGTCTCCCCTTCTCTCCCTGTTTGTCTCCCCCTTCTCTCCCCTGTTTGTCTCCCCTTCTCTCTCTCCTGTTTGTCTCCCCCTTCTCTCTCCTGTTTGTCTCCCCCTTCTCTCTCCCTGTTTGTCTCCCCCTTCTCTCCCCTGTTTGTCTCCCCCTTCTCTCTCCCTGTTTGTCTCTCCCCCATCTCTCTCTCTCTGTTTGTCTCCCCCTTCTCTCTCTCTGTTTGTCTCCCCCTTCTCTCTCTCTGTTTGTCTCCCCCTTCTCTCTCTCTGTCTCCCCCTTCTCTTCTCTCTCTCTGTCTCCCCCTTCTCTCTCTCTGTCTCCCCCTTCTCTCTCTCTCTGTCTCCCCCTTCTTCTCTCTCTCTCTGTCTCCCCCTTCTCTCTCTCCCTGTTTGTCTCTCCCCCTTCTCTCTCTCTGTTTGTCTCCCCCTTCTCTCTCTGTCTCCCCCTTCTCTCTCTCTTCCTGTTTGTCTCCCCCTTCTCTCTCTCTCTCTGTTTGTCTCCCCCTTCTCTCTCTCCCTGTTTGTCTCTCCCCCTTCTCTCTCTTCCTGTTTGTCTCTCCCCCTTCTCTCTCCCTGTTTGTCTCTCCCCCTTCTCTCTCCCTGTTTGTCTCTCCCCCTTCTCTCTCTCTGTCTCCCCCTTCTCTCTCTCTTCCTGTTTGTCTCCCCCTTCTCTCGCTCTGTTTGTCTCCCCCTTCTCTCTCTCTCGCTCTGTTTGTCTCCCCCTTCTCTCTCTCTCTCTCTGTTTGTCTCTCCCCCTTCTCTCTCTCTCCTGTTTGTCTCTCCCCCTTCTCTCTCCCTGTTTGTCTCTCCCCCTTCTCTCTCTCTGTTTGTCTCTCCCCTTCTCTCTCTCTTTTGTCTCTCTGTTTGTCTCCCCCTTCTCTCTCCTGTTTGTCTCCCCCTTCTCTCTCTCTTCTGTTTGTCTCCCCCTTCTCTCTCTCTCTCTGTTTGTCTCTCCCCCTTCTCTCTCTCTCTCTCTGTTTGTCTCCCCCTTCTCTCTCTCTGTCTCCCCCTTCTCTCTCTCTTCCTGTTTGTCTCCCCCTTCTCTCTCTCTCTCTGTTTGTCTCCCCCTTCTCTCTCTGTTTGTCCCCCCCTTCTCTCTCTTCCTGTTTGTCTCTCCCCCTTCTCTCTCTCTCCCTGTTTGTCTCTCCCCCTTCTCTCTCTCTGTTTGTCTCCCCCTTCTCTCTCTCTGTCTCCCCCTTCTCTCTCTCTTCCTGTTTGTCTCCCCCTTCTCTCGCTCTGTTTGTCTCCCCCTTCTCTCTCTCTCTCTCTGTTTGTCTCCCCCTTCTCTCTCTCCCTGTTTGTCTCTCCCCCTTCTCTCTCTTCCTGTTTGTCTCCCCCTTCTCTCGCTCTGTTTGTCTCCCCCTTCTCTCTTCTTCTCTCTCTCTGTTTGTCTCCCCTTCTCTCTCTCTCTCTCTCTGTTTGTCTCCCCCTTCTCTCTCTCTGTTTGTCTCTCCCCCTTCTCTCTCTCTCCCTGTTTGTCTCCCCCTTCTCTCTCTCCCCCTTCTCTCTCCCTGTTTGTCTCTCCCCCTTCTCTCTCTCTCCTGTTTGTCTCTCCCCCTTCTCTCTCTCCCTGTTTGTCTCTCCCCCTTCTCTCTCCCTGTTTGTCTCTCCCCCTTCTTCTCTCTCTGTTTGTCTCTCCCCCTTCTCTCTCCCTGTTTGTCTCTCCCCCTTCTCTCTCTCCTGTTTGTCTCTCCCCCTTCTCTCTCTCCTGTTTGTCTCTCCCCCTTCTCTCTCTTCCTGTTTGTCTCTCCCCTTCTCTCTCTCTGTTTGTCTCCCCCCCTCTCTCTTCCTGTTTGTCTCTCCCCCTTCTCTCTCTCTTCCTGTTTGTCTCTCCCCTTCTCTCTCTCCCCTGTTTGTCTCTCCCCCTTTCTCTCTCTCCCCCTTTGTCTCTCCCCTTCTCTCTCTCCCCCCCTTCTCTCTCTCCCTGTTTGTCTCTCCCCCTTCTTCTCTCTCCCTGTTTGTCTCTCCCCCTTCTCTCTCTTCTGTTTGTCTCCCCCTTCTCTCTCTCTGTCTCCCCCTTCTCTCGCTCTGTTTGTCTCCCCCTCTTTTGTCTCTCTCTCCTGTTTGTCTCCCCCTTCTCTCTCTCTTCCTGTTTGTCTCTCCCCCTTCTCTCTCTCTCCCTGTTTGTCTCTCCCCCTTCTCTCTCTCTCCCTGTTTGTCTCCCCCTTCTCTCTCTCCCTGTTTGTCTCTCCCCCTTCTCTCTCCTGTTTGTCTCTCCCCCTTCTCTCTCCCTGGTTGTCTCTCCCCCTTCTCTCTCCCTGTTTGTCTCTCTCTTCCTGTTTGTCTCTCCCCCTTCTCTGTCTCTCTCTCTCTGTTTGTCTCCCCCTTCTCTCTCTCCCTGTTTGTCTCCCCCTTCTCTCTCCCCCTTCTCTCTCTCCCTGTTTGTCTCCCCCTTCTCTCTCTCCTTGTTTGTCTCCCCCTTCTCTCTCCCCCTTCTCTCTCTCCCTGTTTGTCTCTCCCCCTTCTCTCTCTCCCTGTTTGTCTCTCCCCCTGTTTGTCTCTCCCCCTTCTCTCTCTCCCTGTTTGTCTCCCCCTCTCTCTCTCCCTGTTTGTCTCCCCCTTCTCTCTCTCCCTGTTTGTCTCCCCCTTCTCTCTCCCTGTTTGTCTCCCCCTTCTCTCTCCCCCTTCTCTCTCTCCTGTTTGTCTCCCCCTTCTCTCTCCCCTGTTTGTCTCCCCCTTCTCTCTCCCCCTTTCTCTCCCCTGTTTGTCTCCCCCTTCTCTCTCTTCCTGTTTGTCTCCCCCTTCTCTCTCCCTACATATCTCTCGCCCCTTCTCTCTCTCCCCCTTCTCTCTCTCCATTTGTCTCTCCCTTCTCTCTCTCCCCCATCTCTCCCCCTGTTTGTCTCCCCTTCTCTCTCCCCCTTCTCTCTCTCCCTGTTTGTCTCCCCCTTCTCTCTCTCCCTGTTTGTCTCCCCCTTCTCTCTCCTGTTTCAGGACCACATCTATAAGCTGATGAAGAGTGACAGCTACACACGCTACCTCCGCTCCAACGCTTACCAGAACCTTCTGATGGCCAGGAAGAAGGTGTGTCTGTTTCTCTGTGTGTCTCTGTTTGCCTGGGGCAGACTGCAGTTAGACACCAGTCCTCAGCATCTAACATAGTAAAGTGCTGCCCTCTGTTGGAGATTTTCAGGTTCAGCAGTCAGTAAACTACTGTATGGTCTGAATCAGTGACATCGCTGACTTCTGTCCTCTGCTTTATTTTAAACTATTTTCTGCCTCCTCTCCTCTCTTCCCTCCTCTTCTCTTCCCATGATGCTTTGTGCCCAAGCCTGAGACGGAGCAGCAGCAGGGAAGACGCACCTCTCTGGAGAAGTTCACACGCAGCGTGGTCAGTGGCTCTACTTCCTGTTCTGTTCTGTTCCGTTCTGTCTGTCTGTCACTCTGTCTGTCACTCTGTCTGTCACTCTGTCTGTCTGTCTGTCTGTCTGTCTGTCTGTGTCTGTGTCTGTCTGTCTCACCTATACATAATAGATTCATCCGACCACTACTTTGTTCCAAAACTTTTCACCTTAAACCAACAAGGCAACCATCATATTAATTCCATACTATCCCTCTTCAGGGCAAGTCACTGACGGGCAAACGGCTGACGGGCCTGATGTCCTGAACCAGGCCTGGGGCTAGAGTAAGACAGCCATGCCCACTGGAGCTGATCCACTGTGGGGAGAGTGGTGTTGAGGCTTAGAGGCCTTAATGGGGCCTGGACACAACGTCGCCCACATAACTGACTCCAGATCAGTTTCCTGAGCTCCAGCGGAGGACAGACATCATGCAATAAGTCACTTAGATCTGACACTGGGCGAGTGGCTGCGTCTCAAGTGGCACCATGTCGTCTTATATAGTGCACTATTTCTGACTAGAGCCCATGTGATTTGTGTAATCCATACAAGGAAGTGTACACTTTGGAGACTGGCAACATCCTATCCTGGTCTTTAGTCTAAAGTAGTGGAGACTGGCAACATCCTATCCTGGGTATTAGTCTAAAGTAGTGGAGACATCCTATCCTGGGTATTAGTCTAAAGTAGTGGAGACTGGCAACATCCTATCCTGGGTATTAGTCTAAAGTAGTGGAGACATCCTATCCTGGGTATTAGTCTAAAGTAGTGGAGACATCCTATCCTGGGTATTAGTCTAAAGTAGTGGAGACATCCTATCCTGGGTATTAGTCTAAAGTAGTGGAGACATCCTAGCCTGGGTATTAGTCTAAAGTAGTGGAGACTGGCAACATCCTATCCTGGGTATTAGTCTAAAGTAGTGGAGACATCCTAGCCTGGGTATTAGTCTAAAGTAGTGGAGACTGGCAACATCCTATCCTGGTCTTTAGTCTAAAGTAGTGGAGACTGGCAACATCCTATCCTGGGTATTAGTCTAAAGTAGTGGAGACATCCTATCCTGGGTATTAGTCTAAAGTAGTGGAGACTGGCAACATCCTATCCTGGGTATTAGTCTAAAGTAGTGGAGACATCCTATCCTGGGTATTAGTCTAAAGTAGTGGAGACTGGCAACATCCTATCCTGGGTATTAGTCTAAAGTAGTGGAGACATCCTATCCTGGGTATTAGTCTAAAGTAGTGGAGACATCCTAGCCTGGGTATTAGTCTAAAGTAGTGGAGACATCCTATCCTGGGTATTAGTCTAAAGTAGTGGAGACTGGCAACATCCTATCCTGGGTATTAGTCTAAAGTAGTGGAGACATCCTATCCTGGGTATTAGTCTAAAGTAGTGGAGACATCCTATCCTGGGTATTAGTCTAAAGTAGTGGAGACATCCTATCCTGGGTATTAGTCTAAAGTAGTGGAGAGACATCCTAGCCTGGGTATTAGTCTAAAGTAGTGGAGACTGGCAACATCCTATCCTGGGTATTAGTCTAAAGTAGTGGAGACTGGCAACATCCTATCCTGGGTATTAGTCTAAAGTAGTGGAGACTGGCATCCTATCCTGGGTATTAGTCTAAAGTAGTGGAGACATCCTATCCTGGGTATTAGTCTAAAGTAGTGGAGACATCCTATCCTGGGTATTAGTCTAAAGTAGTGGAGACATCCTAGCCTGGGTATTAGTCTAAAGTAGTGGAGACATCCTATCCTGGGTATTAGTCTAAAGTAGTGGAGACTGGCAACATCCTATCCTGGGTATTAGTCTAAAGTAGTGGAGACTGGCAGACATCCTATCCTGGGTATTAGTCTAAAGTAGTGGAGACTGGCAACATCCTATTGTGGGTATTAGTCTAAAGTAGTGGAGACATCCTATCCTGGGTATTAGTCTAAAGTAGTGGAGACATCCTAGCCTGGGCATTAGTCTAAAGTAGTGGAGACTGGCAACATCCTATCCTGGGTATTAGTCTAAAGTAGTGGAGACTGGCAACATCCTATCCTGGGTATTAGTCTAAAGTAGTGGAGACATCCTATCCTGGGCATTAGTCTAAAGTAGTGGAGACTGGCAACATCCTATCCTGGGTATTAGTCTAAAGTAGTGGAGACATCCTATCCTGGGCATTAGTCTAAAGTAGTGGAGACATCCTATCCTGGGCATTAGTCTAAAGTAGTGGAGACATCCTATCCTGGGCATTAGTCTAAAGTAGTGGAGACATCCTATCCTGGGCATTAGTCTAAAGTAGTGGAGACATCCTATCCTGGGTATTAGTCTAAAGTAGTGGAGACATCCTATCCTGGGCATTAGTCTAAAGTAGTGGAGACATCCTATCCTGGGCATTAGTCTAAAGTAGTGGAGACTGGCAACATCCTAGCCTGGGTATTAGTCTAAAGTAGTGGAGACTGGCAACATCCTATCCTGGGTATTAGTCTAAAGTAGTGGAGACTGGCAACATCCTATCCTGGGCATTAGTCTAAAGTAGTGGAGACTGGCAACATCCTATCCTGGGTATTAGTCTAAAGTAGTGGAGACTGGCAACATCCTATCCTGGGCATTAGTCTAAAGTAGTGGAGACTGGCAACATCCTATCCTGGGCATTAGTCTAAAGTAGTGGAGACTGGCAACATCCTATCCTGGGTATTAGTCTAAAGTAGTGGAGACTGGCAACATCCTAGCCTGGGCATTAGTCTAAAGTAGTGGAGACATCCTATCCTGGGCATTAGTCTAAAGTAGTGGAGACTGGCAACATCCTATCCTGGGTATTAGTCTAAAGTAGTGGAGACTGGCAACATCCTAGCCTGGGTATTAGTCTAAAGTAGTGGAGACTGGCAACATCCTATCCTGGGTATTAGTCTAAAGTAGTGGAGACTGGCAACATCCTATCCTGGGCATTAGTCTAAAGTAGTGGAGACTGGCAACATCCTATCCTGGGTATTAGTCTAAAGTAGTGGAGACTGGCAACATCCTATCCTGGGTATTAGTCTAAAGTAGTGGAGACTGGCAACATCCTAGCCTGGGTATTAGTCTAAAGTAGTGGAGACTGGCAACATCCTAGCCTGGGTATTAGTCTAAAGTAGTGGAGACTGGCAACATCCTATCCTGGGTATTAGTCTAAAGTAGTGGAGACATCCTATCCTGGGCCTTAGTCAAAAGTAGTGGAGACATCCTAGCCTGGGCTTTAGTCTAAAGTAGTGGAGACTGGCAACATCCTAGCCTGGTCTTTAGTCTAAAGTAGTGGAGACTGGCAACATCCTAGCCTGGTCTTTAGTCTAAAGTAGTGGAGACTGGCAACATCCTAGCCTGGGCATTAGTCTAAAGTAGTGGAGACTGGCAACATCCTAGCCTGGGCATTAGTCTAAAGTAGTGGAGACTGGCAACATCCTAGCCTGGGCATTAGTCTAAAGTAGTGGAGACTGGCAACATCCTAGCCTGGGCATTAGTCTAAAGTAGTGGAGACTAGCAGCATCCTAGCCTGGGCATTAGTCTAAAGTAGTGGAGACTGGCAACATCCTAGCCTGGGCCTTAGTCTAACGGAGTGGAGACTAGCAACATCCTAGCCTGGTCTTTAGTCTAAAGTAGTGGAGACTGGCAACATCCTAGCCTGGTCTTTAGTCTAAAGTAGTGGAGACTGGCAACATCCTAGCCTGGTCTTTAGTCTAAAGTAGTGGAGACTGGCAACATCCTAGCCTGGGCATTAGTCTAAAGTAGTGGAGACTGGCAACATCCTAGCCTGGGCATTAGTCTAAAGTAGTGGAGACTGGCAACATCCTAGCCTGGGCATTAGTCTAAAGTAGTGGAGACTGGCAACATCCTAGCCTGGGTATTAGTCTAAAGTAGTGGAGACATCCTAGCCTGGGCCTTAGTCAAAAGTAGTGGAGACATCCTAGCCTGGGCTTTAGTCTAAAGTAGTGGAGACTGGCAACATCCTAGCCTGGTCTTTAGTCTAAAGTAGTGGAGACTGGCAACATCCTAGCCTGGTCTTTAGTCTAAAGTAGTGGAGACTGGCAACATCCTAGCCTGGGCATTAGTCTAAAGTAGTGGAGACTGGCAACATCCTAGCCTGGGCATTAGTCTAAAGTAGTGGAGCCTGGGCATTAGTCTAAAGTAGTGGAAAAGTAGTAGAGCCTGGGCATTAGTCTAAAGTAGTGGAGCCTGGTCTTTAGTCTAAAGTAGTGGAGCCTGGGCATTAGTCTAAAGTAGTGGAGCCTGGGCATTAGTCTAAAGTAGTGGAGCCTGGGCATTAGTCTAAAGTAGTGGAGCCTGGGCATTAGTCTAAAGTAGTGCACTATGAAGACAATAAGGTGCGATTTGGGACGCAGTCACTGTGTAGTTTATCAACATATAACTCTGCCTGCTCTCTCTCTCTGGCTCTCTCCCTCTCTCTCTGTCTCTCTCTCTCTCTCTCTCTCTCCTCTCTGTCTCTCTCTCCCTCTCTGTCTCTCTCTCTCTCTCTGTCTCTCTCTGTCTCTCTCTCTCTCTCTGTCTATCTCTCTCTCTCTCTCTCTGACTATCTCTCTCTCTCTGACTATCTCTCTCTCTCTCTGGCTCTCTCTGTCTCTCTGGTTCCTTTAATAGATTCTATAACCAAACGGAACGTCAGACTGTATATATACTACTGTATAAAACCTTTATTATATAAACATAAAAATGGTTAAATGATGTTTATAATGGATTTAGAATAAGCACCTTATTTTCATTTGTCACTCTGAAGTAGACCAGTAGACCAGTATAGTTTGAGTTTTTCAGCCTTGATTTGATTTTAGTTACTTAAAAAACAATATTAAAAAAAAAAAAAAGAG
Organism: Oncorhynchus tshawytscha; assembly: GCF_018296145.1. NCBI lineage: Eukaryota > Metazoa > Chordata > Actinopteri > Salmoniformes > Salmonidae > Oncorhynchus > Oncorhynchus tshawytscha. Next base: position 8,086,098 of record NC_056433.1, on the reverse strand, counting down.
TTTGAATGACACACCCTAATTAACAAAATAAAATAAAAATCTCCATTCCAAAATGTTGTTTGTTTTCTTTTTGTATTGGGCTGTGTCTCAATCCACCATATTTGAATTGGCTGCGTCTCAATCCACCACATCTGTATTGGCTGCGTCTCAATCCACCACATCTGTATTGGCTGCGTCTCAATCCACCACATCTGTATTGGCTGCGTCTCAATCCACCACATCTGTATTGGCTGCGTCTCAATCCACCACATCTGTATTGGGCTGCGTCTCAATCTACCACATCTGTGGTAGAAAGTGGCAGATCTACAGCGTCGTTTGTCAGACCAGGACACAAAGACAAAAATGAGCACGAAAACATCTGTTGCGTCTGAACGGTTTGGCCGACAAAACTCTGTCTTGCTCTTAGGACCCCCCACAAGTGTCACAGGACTCGTCAACCAGGTATCAGTTGAAAAAAAATGATTGAAAGTATAGATATACAGTACCAGTCAAACGTTTGGACACACCTACTCATTTGAGGGTTTTTCTTAATTTTTTTTACATTGTAGAATAATAGTGAAGACATCAAAACTATGAAATAACACATATGGAATCACGTAGTAACCAAAAAAGTGTTAAACAAATTTAAATATATTTTGTATTTGAGATTCTTCAAAGTAGCCAGCCTTTGCCTTGATGACAGTTTTGCACACACTTGGCATTCTCTCAACCAGGTTCACCTGGAATGCTTTACCAACAACGCATCGTGGAGTGCCTCGATACAGCCATTAGCTGTGGTATATTGGCCATATACCACAAACCCCCGAGGTGCCTTATTGTCATTGTAAACTGGTTACCAACGTAATTAGAGCATTAAAAATAAATGTTTTGACATACCCGTGGTATACGGTCTGATATCAGCATTCAGGGCTGGAACTACCCAGTTTATAATGTCCCATTATGGCTGGATATATATGTCCAGGCATCTTTCACAGTGATTGTAAAAGATATCGATCATGATAATGAAAAGGAGATTCCGCAATGACATAATAAATACATATAAATACAGCCGTTTATTTTGATCAACCTCGTTCACTCTGATGAGCTTGTGATACAAAGTACAGGTTTAGAAAATCTCGTGACACCCATCTTTTATTTAACTAGCCAAGTCAGTTAAGAAAAAAAATCGTATTTATAATGACGGCCTAGGAACAGTGGGTTCAACTGCCTTGTTCAGGGGCAGAATGACAGATTTTTACCTTGTCAGCTCAGGGATTCGATCCACCAACCTTTCAGTTACTGGCCCAATGCTCTAACCACCAGGCTACCTAACCACTAGGCTACCTGCTCTAACCACTAGGCTACCTACTCTAACCACTAGGCTATCTGCTCTAACCACTAGGCTACCTGCTCTAACCACTAGGCTACCTGCTCTAACCACTAGGCTATCTGCTCTAACCACTAGGCTACCTGTCTCTAACCACCAGGCTACCTAACCACTAGGCTACCTGCTCTAACCACTAGGCTACCTGCTCTAACCACTAGGCTACCTGCTCTAACCACTAGGCTACCTGCTCTAACCACTAGGCTATCTGCTCTAACCACTAGGCTACCTGCTCTAACCACTAGGCTATCTGCTCTAACCACTAGGCTACCTGTCTCTAACCACCAGGCTACCTAACCACTAGGCTACCTGCTCTAACCACTAGGCTATCTGCTCTAACCACTAGGCTACCTGCTCTAACCACTAGGCTACCTGCTCTAACCACTAGGCTACCTGTCTCTAACCACTAGGCTACCTGTCTCTAACCACCAGGCTACCTAACCACTAGGCTACCTGCTCTAACCACTAGGCTACCTGCTCTAACCACTAGGCTACCTGCTCTAACCACTAGGCTACCTGTCTCTAACCACTAGGCTACCTGTCTCTAACCACTAAGCTACCTGTCTCTAACCACTAGGCTACCTGTCTCTAACCACTAAGCTACCTGTCTCTAACCACTAAGCTACCTGTCTCTAACCACTAAGCTACCTGTCTCTAACCACTAAGCTACCTGTCTCTAACCACTAAGCTACCTGTCTCTAACCACTAAGCTACCTGTCTCTAACCACTAAGCTACCTGTCTCTAACCACTAAGCTACCTGTCTCTAACCACTAGGCTACCTGCTCTAACCACTAGGCTACCTGCTCTAACCACTAAGCTACCTGTCGCCCCATTTAGGTTGCAGGCATACAGATAAAACTATGGTCCCAGGTCTATGGCATCGTGTTTTATAAAAAATATTAAACGTGTAGACTCTTGACTCTGTTGCAAGTTGTCAAGTCAAATGTTTGGCATGAGGTGAGTGACAAGGAGTTGGCATGATACCACAAACAGACTGGCCCTAAGGTTCTCAACATGCTCAGGAAGACCTGATCCCACAAACAGACTGGCCCTAAGGTTCTCAACATGCTCAGGAAGACTACTAGTCAGGGAAAGCAGGGGTCACACAGGACCATTATAGAGAGGTCAGAGGTCAGGCCTGAAAAACAAGGATGTAATTGTGAGTGAAGGCTAAAAAAAGTCCCTGAATGACCCCCAAGCTCTTACTAATATATATCAAGGTTAAAAGTTAAAAAGCCTTGGATGGTTTAACTACGACACAACAAACTGTTCCTTGTCTGTAATGATCACAGAGAAGGAACAGGCGTATAAATGTGCAGAGAGCGACAGAAGTACTAACGCTCATGTACCATGTGAGGGTGAAAACCATAGGCCTACAAAATGGAGCCAGTAGATGCCTAGTTTTGACCATAGAAAACCAGTAGATGCCTAGTTTTGACAAAAAAATGGAGCCAGTAGATGCCTAGTTTTGACCATAGGCCTACAAAATGGAGCCAGTAGATGCCTACCATAAGAGCCAGTGATGCCTAGTTTTGACCATAGATGGAGCCAGTTTACATTCTAAGATCATTTTCATTCTAGTCATTTTCAGCGGGATGCTGTTATCCCAGAACACATTTAACTAAAGAAATGTCAAACAGATGTCAGAGCAATATCACTAACCAGCTCAAACAAATTAATTAGTCAAGAGTATAACCAAGGACTAAATCTTTATTTCAACACAAAAAAAACTAAAACATACATACAAACGTTTAACAATGTACCCAAAACCGACACAAAATAGTATCCATATATAATTGATGGTCTCCAATATAAAACAAAATTATATTGACACATATTTCTCAAGAGTGTGAAGTTGGCATGGTGATATAAACAGGAAGTTGTTAAAACAGCCCACATGGGGGGGTTGAAACCAAGGAAACCATTCAGATGTTAATTAACATCATGGATGCGTCTCAAAATGGCATCTTATTCCTTATATTAGTGCACTCTTGTTAACAAGGGCCCAAAAGTAGTGCACTATAGAGGGAATAGGGAACCCTTTGGGTGCTCGAGCAATATGCAGTATCTAGTCTACTTCATGATTGTCTGAGGAGAGAAACAATATCAAAACACAAAAGCGCAAAAACAAAATAAGAAAATAGCTGTAAGACATTTCCAGTCATGACATCGTCATTCATTTTTAGCATTAAATACTTTTTTTTAAATTTTATTTTTTTAAAACATCGCTAAAAACAATTTCAGGTCTTCTACCACTGTTTCAGGATTGTGTTTCCGTGTTCTTTAAAATCTATCCAATAGTCCTATAATGTAATCTATAACGACCTTGTTCAGTGCAATCTATCGCCACCATGTTCACGTGGAAGAACGTGAATCGTTGTATAAGAATGTTGGAAAGTTTTACATTAAAAGTTTTGAATGATATACAAAGTGGAAGGGGAAGCCTATAAAACAAGTTGACATTTACTAAAACATAAGATACAAATGTACAAAAAAAACAACGGGCGCATGATAACGCGGACAATGCGAGGTATCCTACGCGCCAGTCGAACGATAGCCTTGTACCATTCACCGACTGAAACGTGGTGGTAGAGCCACGAGGTATGTGTTTTGTATATGTTTGTGACCCAGTGTAAATGGATTGTGTCTCTATGTGATTATGTCTCTCTATGGTCTATGGATGCAGTCCTATAATTGTCCCAATGTCCTTACATCAATCTTCCCAACAACAACAAAAACAGTTATTTAAACAACACGCCAAAACCTCTTGTGTGGTAATGTGATTTAGATAGCGGACTCTGAAGTCCTCTTGTGTGGTAACGTGATTTAGATAGCGGACTCTGAAGTCCTCTTGTGTGGTAACGTGATTTAGATAGCGGACTCTGAAGTCCTCTTGTGTGGTAACGTGATTTAGATTGGGGACTCTGAAGTCCTCTTGTGTGGTAACGTGATTTAGATTGGGGACTCTGAAGTGGAGCACGATTGCATTGCTTTCTCTATCAAACAAAGCATCCATCCACAGCAACAGTCACAACAACCAGACATTTCGACCAGTTTTAAATGAATAACTGTTTAGATCGTTGTCATTGGGTACTTAGTATCCTAGTAACCACAAACTGGGATAAAAAAAAACGAGCTGAAATATAAAATAGTGGCTGCAACGACCCCCTAAGAGGGATTGCGTTACACCTTGATAAAATGATGTTAGACAAGTCCTGTGAGTAATGCTATTTCAAATATTTAATATGTCTTGGTGCAAAATATGAAAGAACGTCACTGTGAAATCTAAACAAGGACGGGACTGGAAACGAAATCAAATGTTTGTCAAACAGACACAAACTCTCCTTGTCAGGCACATAAGTGTTTTTTTGATCTCAGCTAAGACAAACATCTCTAGTTAGCTAACAGTCAGATGAGACGACATGGTACAACAGCAGTGTCAAACACTGTGGAACAAGATTACTATTTCAACTAATTACTATTCTTTGTGGAGGTTTTTTAATTTTTTAAATATTTTTTTTTATAGCACAGAATGACATTTTGGTTCAAAGTGGTCCTGACCTATGTCGCTTAATTATGACCTCACATGATACCTGGTAAATCACTGGTGGAATGTATTGCCTGTTTGTCTGTGGTTGGTTGTGAAGTTGTGAGGTAGAGCACTGATTGGCAGATAAGGATTGCATGTTGTAGAAGTGTTGCATCTGTAGGGTTGTGTTTCCATTTCAGAGGTAGAGGGTAGCACTTTCTCCTCACACAAGAAACTGAGAAAGTGAACGAGGTGAGACTGAACGTTACGCCCTGAGCCTGTAAATCCATTATGGTGTGTGTGATGCTATGGCTCTTCATAGGCTGAGGCCTTGTCCTTCAATAGATCCAAACACAGGTGACAGCTCCAGCTCCCTAGAGAGAGAGAGAGAGAGAGAGAGAGGAGGGGGGAGATGTAGAGAGAGAGACATGTAGAGAGGAGGGGGAGAGAGAGATGAAGAGAGGAGGGGGAGGGAGAGCGAGATGTAGAGAGGAGGGGAGCGAGAGATGAAGAGAGGAGGGGGAGAGGTGGGGGAGAGAGAGAGATGTAGAGAGGAGGGGGAAGAGAGAGATATAGAGAGGAGGAGGGAAGAGAGATATAGAGAGGAGGGGGAGAGAGAGATATAGAGAGGAGGGGGAGAGAGAGATATAGAGAGGAGGGAGAGAGAGATGTAGAGAGGAGGAGGGGAGAGAGAGATATAGAGAGGAGGGGGAAGAGAGAGATATAGAGAGGAGGGGGGAAGAGAGAGATATAGAGAGGAGGAGGGGAGAGAGATATAGAGAGGAGGAGGGGAGAGAGAGATATAGAGAGGAGGGGGAGAGAGAGATGTAGAGAGGAGGAGGGGAGAGAGATGTAGAGAGGAGGGGGAGAGAGAGAGATGTAGAGAGGAGGAGGGGAGAGAGAGATGTAGAGAGGAGGGGAGAGAGAGAGATGTAGAGAGGAGGGGGGAGAGAGAGAGATGTAGAGAGGAGGGGGGGGAGAGAGAGAGATGTAGAGAGGAGGGGGAGAGAGAGAGATGTAGAGAGGAGGGGGAGAGAGAGATATAGAGAGGAGGGGGAGAGAGAGAGAGGAGGAGGGGAGAGAGAGAGATGTAGAGAGGAGGAGGGGAGAGAGAGATATAGAGAGGAGGAGGGGAGAGAGAGAGATGTAGAGAGGAGGGGGAGAGAGAGATGTAGAGAGGTTGAGGGAGAGAGAGAGATGTAGAGAGGAGGGGGAGAGAGAGATGTAGAGAGGAGGGGGAGCGAGAGATGAAGAGAGGAGGGGGAGAGAGAGATATAGAGAGGAGGGGGGAGAGAGAGAGAGGAGGAGGGGAGAGAGAGAGATGTAGAGAGGAGGAGGGGAGAGAGAGATATAGAGAGGAGGAGGGGAGAGAGAGAGATGTAGAGAGGAGGGGGAGAGAGAGATGTAGAGAGGTTGAGGGGAGAGAGAGAGATGTAGAGAGGAGGGGGAGAGAGAGATGTAGAGAGGAGGGGGAGCGAGAGATGAAGAGAGGAGGGGAGAGAGAGAGATATAGAGAGGAGGGGGAAGAGAGAGATGTAGAGAAGAGGGAGAGATGTAGAGAGGAGGGGGAAGAGAGAGATATAGAGAGGAGGAGGGAAGAGAGATATAGAGAGGAGGGGGAGAGAGAGATATAGAGAGGAGGGGGAGAGAGAGATATAGAGAGGAGGGGAGAGAGAGATGTAGAGAGGAGGAGGGGAGAGAGAGATATAGAGAGGAGGGGGAAGAGAGAGATATAGAGAGGAGGGGGAAGAGAGAGATATAGAGAGGAGGAGGGGAGAGAGATATAGAGAGGAGGAGGGGAGAGAGAGATATAGAGAGGAGGGGGAGAGAGAGATGTAGAGAGGAGGAGGGAGAGAGAGATGTAGAGAGGAGGGGGAGAGAGAGAGATGTAGAGAGGAGGAGGGGAGAGAGAGATGTAGAGAGGAGGGGGAGAGAGAGAGATGTAGAGAGGAGGGGGAGAGAGAGATGTAGAGAGAGATATAGAGAGGTTGAGGGGAGAGAGAGATATGTAGAGAGGAGGGGGAGAGAGAGGAGGAGGGGAGAGAGAGATGTAGAGAGGAGGAGGGGAGAGAGAGATGTAGAGAGGAGGAGGGGAGAGAGAGATGTAGAGAGGAGGGGGGAAGAGAGAGATATAGAGAGGAGGAGGGGAGAGAGAGATATAGAGAGGAGGGGGGAGAGAGATGTAGAGAAGAGGGAGAGATGTAGAGAGGAGGGGGAAGAGAGAGATATAGAGAGGAGGAGGGGAGAGAGAGATATAGAGAGGAGGAGGGGAGAGAGAGATATAGAGAGGAGGGGGGGGAGAGAGATATAGAGAGGAGGGGGAGAGAGAGAGATATAGAGAGGAGGGGGAGAGAGAGAGAGATATAGAGAGGAGGGGAGAGAGAGATATAGAGAGGAGGGGGAGAGAGAGAGATGAAGAGAGGAGGAGGGGAGAGAGAGATATAGAGGTTGAGGGGATGTAGAGAGGAGGGGGAGAGAGAGAGATGTAGAGAGGAGGGGGAGAGAGAGATGTAGAGAGGAGGGGGAGAGAGAGATGTAGAGAGGAGGGGGAGAGAGAGAGATGTAGAGAGGAGGGGGAGAGAGAGATGTAGAGAGGAGGAGGGGAGAGAGAGATATAGAGAGGTTGAGGGGAGAGAGAGATGTAGAGAGGAGGGGGAGAGAGAGAGATGTAGAGAGGAGGGGGAGAGAGATTTAGAGAGGAGGGGGAGAGAGAGATGTAGAGAGGAGGGGGAGAGAGAGAGATGTAGAGAGGAGGGGGAGAGAGAGAGATGTAGAGGAGAGAGAGAGGGGAGAGAGAGAGATGTAGATAGGAGGGGGGAGAGATGTAGAGGAGAGAGAGAGGGGGGGGAAGAGTCAAAACACTTGATCTTCTTGTTGTGGACTAGAAATGCAACGCTGTGTTCATGTGCTGGTAGTTGTAAGTACTGTGCCTCTGTTTAATGTCTTGACGTTTAAAAACATTGTTTCCGGAACTCTCTGCCACACTCAAAGTCTCCCTGGTGAGAATGTCCGTCAGAGAGGAGACTCTGTGTATTATCACTGAGCTGTGTGGGATCAGTCTTTATAATGTGTACTGCACCGTCCAGTGGTCTTACCTTCAGGAGGTTGGGTCATGGGGGGCTTCAGACAGTACATGTGGTATCCTCTGTCACAGTCGTCACAGAACAACAGCTGGTCCTACAGAGACAAACACACAATGTTAACACAATGTGGTAACTGACACAATGTGGTAACTGACACAATGTGGTAACTGACACAGTGTGGTAACTGACACAATGTGGTAACTGACACAATGTGGTAACTGACACAATGTGGTAACTGACACAGTGTGGTAACTGACACAATGTGGCAACTGACACAATGTGGTAACTGACAGGGTGGTAACTGGCACAATGTGGTAACTGACACAGGGCGGTAACTGACACGGTGTGGTAACTGACACAATGTGGTAACTGACACAGAGTGGTAACTGACACAATGTGGTAACTGACACGGTGTGGTAACTGACACAATGTGGTAACTGACACAGAGTGGTAACTGACACAATGTGGTAACTGACACATGGTGGTAACTGACACAATGTGGTAACTGACTCTGTGTGGTAACTGACACAATGTGGTAACTGACACAATGGTAACTGACACATGGTGGTAACTGACACAGTGTGGTAACTGGCACTGTGTGGTAACTGACACAGGGTGGTAACTGACACAATGTGGTAACTGACTCTGTGTGGTAACTGACACAGGGCTGTAACTGAAGCAGTGTGGTAACTGACACAACACCACGTCACAGACATAATACAACTGACACAATGCTAAATCCCTTCCACTGTGAACTGACCTCTCGAGAACAACGGGTAGCCCGCTGAACTAAAGGCTAGGTAGTTACGGGAGCTAACTAGAGTTTTAAGGAATCCTCTGGGCTCAGAGTAGGTGCTTTTTGAATAACAGGTCTGGGAACGGTTATCCATGGCACTTACGTCGTTCTCTGAGGTGCCGCAGAGGCTGCAGGACTTGCACTCGATACACTGCCACAGGTAGGTCTTCACCGCCATCATCATGTTGTCTGTGAACTGCAGACAGGTTGGGTGGCCTAGGGAGGGAGGGAGGGAGGGAGGGAGGGAAGGAAGGAGGGAGGGAGGGAGGGAAGGAGGGAGGGAGGGAAGGAGGGAGGGAGGGAAGGAGGGAAGGGAGGGAGGGAAGGAAGGGAGGGAGGGAGGGAGGGATGGAGGGAGGGA
>NC_056433.1:8049465-8071965 GCF_018296145.1 Oncorhynchus tshawytscha | reverse complement strand
CGTCACAGAACAACTCTTCCAGAGAACGCTCGTCTTCTTTCCTGTCTTCCTACTCCCCCATGGCTCCGGCCAGCTAGCATGATTACATCAGCCAGGAGAGCAAAGCAACAATCAACTGAAAAAGTCTCTGACATGAGCTTTGTGTGAGTTGTGAGCTATGAGTTTGAAATGAGCAATCACTCTGAATTGATGATGAAGGTAGAGGCCTTTTTTTGATTGTGAATTAAATACCTCTGAGGATTTGTGACCTATCTGACCAGTGTCGGTGTCCTTACTGTTCACGACTGGACAGAGTAGATATGGTGGGATACAACACTGGTCTACTACTGTTTATAGTGATTTCATTTCAAATTGGTTTATTGGAATCAAAGTCATATAGATTAAACATTATCTCTAACATTACTAGATCAAAGTCATCCTTGGCTATATTACACTGTGTAACATTAGAGGAATATATTTACAGTTTTAAAGTGTGGGTAGTGTGCTACAGTACGTTTTAAAGTGTGGGTATCTCTAGTCATGAAGGACGCTGCTTGGCCTTGCTACAGTACGCACAGCTCTGCTGAACCAGAGACACACAGCAAAGTAGTCTGTAGTGCAGTCTGTAGTGCAGTCTGTAGTGCAGTCTGTAGAGCAGTCTGTAGAGCAGTCTATAGTGCAGTCTGTAGTGCAGTCTGTAGTACAGTCTGTAGTGCAGTCTGTAGTACAGTCTATAGAGCAGTCTGTAGTACAGTCTGTAGAGCAGTCTGTAGAGCAGTCTGTAGTGCAGTCTGTAGTGCAGTCTATAGTACAGTCTGTAGAGCAGTCTGTAGAGCAGTATGTAGTGCAGTCTATAGTACAGTCTGTACAGTAGTCTGTAGTGCAGTCTGTAGAGCAGTCTGTAGAGCAGTCTGTAGAGCAGTCTGTAGAGCAGTCTGTAGTGCAGTCTACTCACCAGAACGGCCGCAGTCAGAGCAGGACACCAGCTCCTCAGCCTGGCCAGTCTTCCTGTTAGAGTCAGAGTCTCCCAGACAGAAGTCACAGTAGTCGTTAGGGATGATGGAGCCATCTGCCGCCCTCTGAGCTGTATAGAAACACAAAATATAGATTACTATACAGTATCTATCTCATCATTAGGAACGATGGAACCGTCTACTGCCCTCTGAGCTGTATATGTAACAGTAGAACTTTAGACCGTCCCCTCGCCCATACCCGGGTGCGAACCAGGGACCCTCTGCACACATCAACAACAGTCACCCACGAAGCATCGTCACCCATCGCTCCAAAAAGCCGCGGCCCTTGCAGAGCAAGGGGAACCACTACTTCAAGGTCTCAGAGCAAGTCCACTACTTCAAGGTCTCAGAGCAAGGGGAACCACTACTTCAAGGTCTCAGAGCAAGGGGAACCACTACTTCAAGGTCTCAGAGCAAGGGGAACCACTACTTCAAGGTCTCAGAGCAAGGGGAACCACTACTTCAAGGTCTCAGAGCAAGGGGAACCACTACTTCAAGGTCTCAGAGCAAGGGGAACTACTACTTCAAGGTCTCAGAACAAGGGGAACTACTACTTCAAGGTCAGAGCAAGGGGAACCACTACTTCAAGGTCTCAGAGCAAGGGGAACTACTACTTCAAGGTCTCAGAGCAAGGGGAACCACTACTTCAAGGTCTCAGAGCAAGGGGAACTACTACTTCAAGGTCTCAGAGCAAGGGGAACCACTACTTCAAGGTCTCAGAGCAAGGGGAACCACTACTTCAAGGTCTCAGAGCAAGCTACTACTTCAAGGTCTCAGAGCAAGGGGAACCACTACTTCAAGGTCTCAGAGCACCACTACTTCAAGGTCTCAGAGCAAGGGGAACCACTACTTCAAGGTCTCAGAGCGAGTGACGTCACCGATTGAAAAGCTATTTAGCGAACCCCGCTAACTAAGCTAGGTTTCACATCCGTTACACCAGCACCACCGCTAACTGGATTTCAGATATAGCACCACCGCTAACTAAGCTAGCCGTTTCACATCCGTTACACCAGCACCACCGCTAACTAAGCTAGCCGTTTCACATCCGTTAACCAGCACCACCGCTAACTAAGCTAGCCGTTTCAATCCGTTACACATAGTGTAGGATATATATAGATATGGATATAGATATACACACAGTGAGTGTACAAAACATTAGGAACGTATATAGTGTGTGTGTGTGTATATATATATATATATATATATACGCATTGCTAGTCAAAAGTTTGGACACACCTACTCATTCAAAGGTTTTTCTTAATTTTTACTATTTTCTACATTGTAGAATAATAGTGAAGACAAACTATGAAATAACACATATGGAATCATATAGTAACCAAAAAAGTGTAAAACAAATCTAATTATATTTGATATTCTTCACAAAGTAGCCCCCCTATGCCTTGATGACAGCTTTAAGTCAAAGGGGTATGCATACTTTGTGAAGGCCACTGTACGCAGTATGAGGAGTAACTAGACATGTGTCTATCCGTACAGGGCTTTCGGAGATGTAGGGGGGGCAGACAGATGGGTATTCCAGGCAGCATTCCATATGATATCCTATTGCTGATGTATTGTTGTCTCTGCCATCTTGCCCTTTGTGTTGTTCTCTGAGCACAGTAATGTTGCTACCATGTCGTTGGCATGTTGTGCTGCTACCATGTTGTGTTGCTACCGTGTTGTGTTGCTACCATGTCGTTGGCATGTTGTGCTGCTACCGTGTTGTGTTGCTACCATGTCGTTGTCATGTTGTGTTGCTACCATGTAGTGTTGCTACCATGTCGTTGTCATGTTGTTCTGCTAACATGTTGTGTTGCTACCATGTCAAATCAAATCAAATCAAATTTTATTTGTCACATACACATGGTTAGCAGATGTTAATGCGAGTGTAGCGAAATGCTTGTGCTTCTAGTTCCGACAATGCAGTAATAACCAACAAGTAATCTAACTAACAATTCCAAAACTACTGTCTTATACACAGTGTAAGGGGATAAAGAATATGTACATAAGGATATATGAATGAGTGATGGTACAGAGCAGCATAGGCAAGATACAGTAGATGGTATCGGGTACAGTATATACATATGAGAGGAGTATGTAAACAAAGTGGCATAGTTAAAGTGGCTAGTGATACATGTATTACATAAGGATGCAGTCGATGATATAGAGTACAGTATATACGTATGCATATGAGATGAATAATGTAGGGTAAGTAACATTATATAGGGTAGCATTGTTTAAAGTGGCTAGTGATATATTTACATCATTTCCCATCAATTCCCATTATTAAAGTGGCTGGAGTTGAGTCAGTGTCAGTGTCAGTGTGTTGGCAGCAGCCACTCAATGTTAGTGGTGGCTGTTTAACAGTCTGATGGCCTTGAGATAGAAGCTGTTTTTCAGTCTCTCGGTCCCAGCTTTGATGCACCTGTACTGACCTCGCCTTCTGGATGATAGCGGGGTGAACAGGCAGTGGCTCGGGTGGTTGATGTCCTTGATGATCTTTATGGCCTTCCTGTAACATCGGGTGGTGTAGGTGTCCTGGAGGGCAGGTAGTTTGCCCCCGGTGATGCGTTGTGCAGACCTCACTACCCTCTGGAGAGCCTTACGGTTGAGGGCGGAGCAGTTGCCGTACCAGGCGGTGATACAGCCCGCCAGGATGCTCTCGATTGTGCATCTGTAGAAGTTTGTGAGTGCTTTTGGTGACAAGCCGAATTTATTCAGCCTCCTGAGGTTAAAGAGGCGCTGCTGCGCCTTCTTCACGATGCTGTCTGTGTGAGTGGACCAATTCAGTTTGTCTGTGATGTGTATGCCGAGGAACTTAAAACTTGCTACCCTCTCCACTACTGTTCCATCGATGTGGATAGGGGGGTGTTCCCTCTGCTGTTTCCTGAAGTCCACAATCATCTCCTTAGTTTTGTTGACGTTGAGTGTGAGGTTATTTTCCTGACACCACACTCCGAGGGCCCTCACCTCCTCCCTGTAGGCCGTCTCGTCGTTGTTGGTAATCAAGCCTACCACTGTTGTGTCGTCCGCAAACTTGATGATTGAGTTGGAGGCGTGCGTGGCCACGCAGTCGTGGGTGAACAGGGAGTACAGGAGAGGGCTCAGAACGCACCCTTGTGGGGCCCCAGTATTGAGGATCAGCGGGGAGGAGATGTTGTTGCCTACCCTCACTCACCCAGTTGCACAGGGCGGGGTCGAGACCCAGGGTCTCGAGCTTGATGACGAGCTTGGAGGGTACTATGGTGTTGAATGCCGAGCTGTAGTCAATGAACAGCATTCTCGCATAGGTATTCCTCTTGTCCAGATGGGTTAGGGCAGTGTGCAGTGTGGTTGAGATTGCATCGTCTGTGGACCTATTTGGGCGGTAAGCAAATTGGAGTGGGTCTAGGGTGTCAGGTAGGGTGGAGGTGATATGGTCCTTGACTAGTCTCTCAAAGCACTTCATGATGACGGATGTGAGTGCTACGGGGCGGTAGTCGTTTAGCTCAGTTACCTTAGCTTTCTTGGGAACAGGAACAATGGTGGCCCTCTTGAAGCATGTGGGAACATCAGACTGGTATAGGGATTGATTGAATATGTCCGTAAACACACCACCAGCTGGTCTGCGCATGCTCTGAGGGCGCGGCTGGGGATGCCGTCTGGGCCTGCAGCCTTGCGAGGGTTAACACGTTTAAATGTCTTACTCACCTCGGCTGCAGAGAAGGAGAGACCGCATGTTTTCATTGCAGGCCGTGTCAGTGGCACTGTATTGTCCTCAAAGCGGGCAAAAAAGTTATTTAGTCTGCCTGGGAGCAAGACATCCTGGTCCGTGACTGGGCTGGATTTCTTCCTGTAGTCCGTGATTGACTGTAGACCCTGCCACATGCCTCTTGTGTCTGAGCCGTTGAATTGAGATTCTACTTTGTCTCTGTACTGACGCTTAGCTTGTTTAATAGCCTTGCGGAGGGAATAGCTGCACTGTTTGTATTCAGTCATGTCACCAGACACCTTGCCCTGATTAAAAGCAGTGGTTCGCGCTTTCAGTTTCACACGAATGCTGCCATCAATCCACGGTTTCTGGTTAGGGAATGTTTTAATCGTTGCTATGGGAACGACATCTTCAAATGAACTCGCACACCGAATCAGCGTATTCGTCAATGTTGTTGTCTGACGCAATACGAAACATCTCCCAGTCCACGTGATGGAAGCAGTCTTGGAGTGTGGAGTCAGCTTGGTCGGACCAGCGTTGGACAGACCTCAGCGTGGGAGCTTCTTGTTTTAGTTTCTGTCTGTAGGCAGGGATCAACAAAATGGAGTCGTGGTCAGCTTTTCCGAAAGGGGGCGGGGCAGGGCCTCATATGCGTCGTGGAAGTTAGAGTAACAATGATCCAAGGTCTTTCCATCCCTGGTTGCGCAATCGATATGCTGATAAAATTTAGGGAGTCTTGTTTTCAGATTAGCCTTGTTAAAATCCCCAGCTACAATGAATGCAGCCTCCGGATAAATCGTTTCCAGTTTGCAGAGAGTTAAATAAAGTTCGTTCAGAGCCATCGATGTGTCTGCTTGGGGGATATATACGGCTGTGATTATAATCGAAGAGAATTCTCTTGGTAGATAATGCGGTCTACATTTGATTGTGAGGAATTCTAAATCAGGTGAACAGAAGGATTTGAGTTCCTGTATGTTTCTTTCATCACACCATGTCACGTTAGTCATAAGGCATACGCCCCCGCCCCTCTTCTTACCAGAAAGATGTTTGTCTCTGTCGGCGCGATGCGTGGAGAAACCCGTTGGCTGCACCTCGGATAGCGTCGTTCCAGTGAGCCATGTTTCCGTGAAGCAGAGAACGTTACAGTCTCTGATGTCCCTCTGGAATGCTACCCTTGCTCGGATTTCATCACCCTTGTTGTCAAGAGACTAGACATTGGCAAGAAGAATGCTAGGGAGTGGTGCACGGTGTGCCCGTCTCCGGAGTCTGACCAGAAGACCGCCTCGTTTCCCTCTTTTTCGGAGTCGTTTTTTTGGGTCGCTGCATGGAATCCACTCCGTTGTCCTGTTTGTAAGGCAGAACACAGGATCCGCGTCGCGAAAAACATATTCTTGGTCGTACTGATGGTGAGTTGACGCTGATCTTATATTCAGTAGTTCTTCTCGGCTGTATGTAATGAAACCTAAGATGACCTGGGGTACTAATGTAAGAAATAACAGGTAAAAAAACAAAAAACTGCATAGTTTCCTAGGAACGCGAAGCGAGGCGGCCATCTCTGTCGGCGCCGGAAGTTATGTTGTTCTGCTACCATGTTGTGTTGCTACCATGTCGTTGTCATGTTGTGTTGCTAGCATGTCGTTGTCATGTTGTGTTGCTGCCATGCTGTGTTGCTACCATGTTGTGTTGCTACCATGTCGTTGTCATGTTGTGCTGCTACCGTGTTGTGTTGCTAGCATGTCGTTGTCATGTTGTGCTGCTGCCATGCTGTGTTGATGTCTTAGGTCTCTCTTTATGTAGTGTTGTGGTGTCTCTCTTTGTGTCTTTATGTAGTGTTGTCTCTCTTTATGTAGTGGTGTCTCTCTTTATGTAGTGTTGTCTCTCTTTATGTAGTGTTGTCTCTCTTTATGTAGTGGTGTCTCTCTTTATGTAGTGTTGTCTCTCTTTATGTAGTGTTGTGGTGTCTGTCTTTATGTAGTGTTGTGGTGTCTCTCTTTGTTGTGTTGTCTTTTTATGTAGTGTTGTGTCTCTCTTTATGTAGTGTTGTGGTGTCTCTCTTAGTGTGGTGTGGTGTCTTTTATGTAGTGTGGTGTCTCTCTCTTTATGTAGTGTTGTGGTGTCTCTCTCTATGTAGTGTTGTGGTGTCTCTCTCTTTATGTAGTGTTGTATTGGGTCTCTCTTTATGTAGTGTTGTCTCTCTTTATGTAGTGTTGTGGTGTCTCTCTTTATGTAGTGTTGTAGTGTCTTTATGTAGTGTCTCTCTCTTTATGTAGTGTTGTGGTGTCTCTCTTTATGTAGTGTTGTGTTGTCTCTCTTTATGTAGTGTTGTTGTCTCTCTCTTTATGTAGTGTTGTGGTGTCTCTCTTTATGTAGTGTTGTGGTGTCTCTCTCTTTATGTAGTGTTGTGGTGTCTCTCTCTTTATGTAGTGTTGTGGTGTCTCTGTCTCTCTTTTATGTAGTGTTGTGGTGTCTCTCTCTCTGATGTAGTGTTGTGGTGTCTCTCTAGTGTTGTGGTGTCTCTCTTTAGTGTGTTGTGGTGTCTCTTTATGTAGTGTTGTGGTGTCTCTCTTTATGTAGTGTTGTGGTGTCTCTATGTAGTGTTGTGGTGTCTCTCTTTATGTAGTGTTGTGGTGTCTCTCTTTATGTAGTGATGTGGTGTCTTTATGTAGTGTTGTGGTGTCTCTTTTATGTAGTGTTGTGGTGTCTTTATGTAGTGTTGTGGTGTCTCTTTATGTAGTGTTGTGGTGTCTCTATGTAGTGTTGTGGTGTCTCTCTTTATGTAGTGTTGTGGTGTCTCTCTTTATGTAGTGATGTGGTGTCTTTATGTAGTGTTGTGGTGTCTCTCGTGAGTGTTGTGGTGTCTCTCTTTATGTAGTGTTGAGGTTTTGTCTCGTCGTGATGTGGGTTTTGTCTCGTCGTGATGTGGGTTTTGTCTCGTCGTGATGTGGGTTTTGTCTCGTCGTGATGTGGGTTTTGTCTCGTCGTGATGTGGGTTTTGTCTCGTCGTGATGTGGGTTTTGTCTCGTCGTGATGTGGGTTTTGTCTCGTCGTGATGTGGGTTTTGTCTCGTCTCGTGATGTGGGTTTTGTCTCGTCGTGATGTGGGTTTTGTCTCGTCGTGATGTGGGTTTTCTCGTCGTGATGTCTCGTCGTGATGTGGGTTTTGTCTCGTCGTGATGTGGGTTTTGTCTCGTCGTGATGTGGGTTTTGTCTCGTCGTGATGTGGGTTTTGTCCTACATTATTATTTCATCTATTTTTAAATGTTTAATCCCAGCCCCCATTTTGGGATGCCGTCATTGTAAATAAGAATTTGTTCTTAACTGACTTGCCTAGTTAAATAAAAGGTTAAATAAAAATAAATTCCTTATCTAGTACACTCCATTCAACAGTGGTATGTCAGAGATAATACTCTCCATTCAACAGTGGTATGTCAGAGATAATAAACTCCATTCAACAGTGGTATGTCAGAGATAATAAACTCCATTCAACAGTGGTATGTCAGAGATAATAAACTCCATTCGACAGTGGTATGTCAGAGATAGTACACTCCATTCAACAGTGGTATGTCAGAGATAATACACTCCATTCAACAGTGGTATGTCAGAGATAATACACTCCATTCAACAGTGGTATGTCAGAGATAATACACTCCATTCAACAGTGGTATGTCAGAGATAATACACTGGTATGTCATTCACACACTCCATTCAACAGTGGTATGTCAGAGATAATACACTCCATTCAACAGTGGTATGTCAGAGATAATAACTCCATTCAACAGTGGTATGTCAGAGATAATACACTCCATTCAACAGTGGTATGTCAGAGATAATACACTCCATTCAACAGTGGTATGTCAGAGATAATAAACTCCATTCAACAGTGGTATGTCAGAGATAATAAACTCCATTCGACAGTGGTATGTCAGAGATAGTACACTCCATTCAACAGTGGTATGTCAGAGATAATAAACTCCATTCAACAGTGGTATGTCAGAGATAATAAACTCCATTCAACAGTGGTATGTCAGAGATAATACACTCCATTCAACAGTGGTATGTCAGAGATAATACACTCCATTCAACAGTGGTATGTCAGAGATAATAAACTCCATTCAACAGTGGTATGTCAGAGATAATACACTCCATTCAACAGTGGTATGTCAGAGATAATAAACTCCATTCAACAGTGGTATGTCAGAGATAATACACTCCATTCAACAGTGGTATGTCAGAGATAATACACTCCATTCAACAGTGGTATGTCAGAGATAATACACTCCATTCAACAGTGGTATGCTATGTCAGAGATAATAGGGTGTTATTCCATCATCAAGTTATAACCCTGTACTACTACTAAGCATTTAGTTTAAACCCTGGTCAGACGGTCGTCTCTTACGTTTGTGGTTGTCTGGGTCTGGGTCTGGTCGGTGTGGTGGCGGGGTCGGTGGCATCTCTTCCTCCCTCTCCTCCTCCCCTTCCTCCTCAGCCAGGTGTGTGTGGGCGTAGTGGTAACTCAGGCCTGGGCGGTTCTTGTAGCGTTTGCCACAGACTGTAGAACCCAGAAGCATTAGAATCCATTAGAACCACAGAACATGAGGAAATTGTTTTGAAAATGGAAGGAAACACTATGGTCATAACTGAAATCTAATATTAATTTACCGTTTCAAAAAAGCGTTTTGCTACTTGGGTGCACTACTGAAGACGACCCAGCATTCAAGACAAAAGGACCAACCATTAACAAGGTCCTCAATGTCTTATTGGGGAGGGCTTTATCTTAAGAGGATCGACACTTCTATATATCTAACTAACAACAATACAAGGGAACTCATTTACCAGAACATTCCTACTAGGAGAGTAGCCTAGGATCCCTAAAACTAACAACGTCTTTATGAAAGGACTCCCTAGAAAGACACAGCACTGTAATACTCGAGAAAGACAATATGTATAAAAATGTTGTTGTCTAACACTGGTTAGGTTGTCTGGTAACATCACAGTGACAGCAGGTTAGGTTGTCTGTGATACCCAGAAACCATAGTGACAGCAGGTTAGGTTGTCTGTGATACCCAGAAACCATAGTGACAGCAGGTTAGGTTGTCTGTGATACCCAGAAACCATAGTGACAGCAGGTTAGGTTGTCTGTATTACCCAGAAACCATAGTGACAGCAGGTTAGGTTGTCTGTAATACCCAGAAACCATAGTGACAGCAGGTTAGGTTGTCTGTAATACCCAGAAACCATAGTGACAGCAGGTTAGGTTGTCTGTGATACCCAGAAACCCCAGTGACAGTGGGTTATATTGTCTGTATTACCCAGAAACCCCAGTGACAGCAGGTTAGGTTGTCTGTAATACGCAGAAACCATAGTGACAGCAGGTTAGGTTGTCTGTAATACCCAGCAACCATAGTGACAGCAGGTTAGGTTGTCTGTATTACCCAGAAGCCATAGTGACAGCAGGTTAGGTTGTCTGTGACAGCAGGTTAGGTTGTCTGTAATACCCAGCAACCATAGTGACAGCAGGTTAGGTTGTCTGTGATACCCAGAAACCATAGTGACAGCAGGTTAGGTTGTCTGTATTACCCAGAAACCCCTGTGACAGCAGGTTAGGTTGTCTGTAATATCCAGAAACCCCTGTTACAGCAGGTTAGGTTGTCTGTAATACCCAGAAACCCCTGTGACAGCAGGTTAAGCTGTCTGTATTACCCAGAAACCCCTGTGACAGCAGGTTAGGTTGTCTGTAATACCCAGAAACCCCTGTGACAGCAGGTTAAGCTGTCTGTATTACCCAGAAACCCCTGTGACAGCAGGTTAGGTTGTCTGTAATACCCAGAAACCATAGTGACAGCAGGTTAGGTTGTCTGTATTACCCAGAAACCCCTGTGACAGCAGGTTAGGTTGTCTGTAATACCCAGAAACCCCTGTTACAGCAGGTTAGGTTGTCTGTGACAGCGGGTTAGGTTGTCTGTGACAGCAGGTTAGGTTGTCTGTGACAGCGGGTTAGGTTGTCTGTGACAGCATCGTTACAACAGTACAGAAACATGCGTTAGCTCAGCTGATGCTCAAAGATCATTCTTCCCCAGCAACTTGATAACAAACCAGCAGATACCATAAAGTTACGTTAGCGCCATGCAAGCTTGCTTTGGTCTAAGAATTCAATAATCATATGCTTATGCAATTAGTAAGCATAATAGCGACAGATTGCTTAGATTGGTTTAGCTGGTAACCAGATGCATTTCTACTTTAGCCTTGGCTATTATTAGCCAAAGCAGAAACAGAAAGACAACCAGGGCCCCATTCAGGAGGGTGCAACATAGACACATCTTGTATCTTACATCCTTCTGTATTCTACATTTAAATATAAGCATATCTGTTTATACGCCTGGATGTGGTGTAAACTTTGAACCCGTCTGAACGTGACCCATGCTAGCTCAAATCAAACAAACCCCAGTAGTCCCTGATCTTGTCGTTAAGGGAGAAGCCACACGGAGAAAAGAGGACACACGCATATCCAGATACCTGAGTCGGCAGTTTTTGACTTATGCTTTTGTTTGTTTCTGTCTGGAAAGGAAGGAACAGAGCACATGAAAAGAAAAAGAACAAAGAAAAATAACAAAAATAAGAGTTTCATTCAAAGAGGCTATAATATCTCATGATATGAGTACCAGGTCCTCCCATGTTTTCATTTAGGTAGAAGTAGCATGCTATGCTAACGTCCGACATGCTAGAGAGGGAACACCCCAAGGAAAGTCAAATAAGGTTATTGATCTGAAACTACACTATATATACAAAAGTATGTGGACACCACTTCAAATTAGTGGACTTCAGCTATTTCAGTCACACCCGTTGCTGACAGGTGTATAAAACCGAGCACACAGCCACGCAATCTCTATAGACAAACAATGGCCCGTCCTGAAGAGCTCAGCGACTTTCAACGTGGCAGGATGGCACCTTTCCAAACATGTCAGTTTGTCAAATTTCTGCCTTGCTAGAGCTGCCCCGGGCAACTGTTAGTGCTGTCACTGTGAAGTGGAAATGTCTAGGAGCAACAATGGCTCAGCCGCAAAGTGGTAGGTCACACAAGCTCACAGAACGGGACCGCCGAGTGCTGAAGCGCATAGCGTGTAAATATGTTCTGTCCCCGGTTGCAACACTCACTACCGAGTCCCAAACTGCCTCTGGAAGCAACGTCAGCACAATAACTGTTCGTCAGGAGCTTCATGAAATGGGTTTCCATTGCAAAGCAGGCGCACACAAGCCTCAGATCACCACGCGCAAAATGCCACGTGTCGGCTGGAGTGGTGTAAAGCTTGTCGCCATTGGAGTAGTGGAAACACGTTCACTGGAGTGATGAATCACGCTTCAAGATCAGGCAGTCCAACGGAAATCTTAACGCTACAGCACACAATGAAATTCTAGAAGATTCTGTGCTTCCAACTTTGTGGAAACAGTTTGGGGAAGGCCCTTTTCTTGTTTCAGCAAGACGATGCAACCGTGCACAAAGCGAAGTCCATACCAAAATGGTTTGTTGAGATCGGTGTGGAAGAACTTGACTGGCCTGCACAGAGCCCTGACCACAACCCCATCAGTCACCTTTGGGATCAATTGGATCGCTGCCTAATCGAGCCAGGCCAACATCGGTGCCCGAAGTCCCCACAGCAATGTTCCAACATCTAGTGGAAAGCCTCCCAGAAGACTGGGGGCTGTTGTAGCAGCAAAGAGGAGGACCAGCTCCATATTAATGTCTGTCATTTATGGAATGTGATGTTAGACGAGCAGGTGTCCACATACTTTTGCTTATGTAGTGTATCTTAGGCAGCTAACCATGTCCAGATACAGGCAGACCTTGATAATAGTAAGATAATAGAGATAATAGAGAACAGTGAGACCTAATAAAAATCAATAACAGGTCATTTCCTGTTAGAAGTGGGATTCAGAAAAGTTAGGAGTCAATCCGTAGCGCAGAATATCTGTGTTGTAAGCTTTCCGATTGAGCCGACGTCGTTTGCGACCGCGGGAACATTAATCGCGCCACTAAGCAGATCTTCAGCACTACGGATTGAATTGAGTTCAAAAAAGTTTGAACTCAAAATTTGGCTCATAATATTCCGATCAGGAACCAGCTACTCTGTTCTCAGCCTGTCATCAATCTAACCCTGTTACCCGAAAAGACGTCATTCACAGTAATATTCAGATCAGGAACCAGCTACTCTGGTCTCAGCCTGTCATCAATCTAACCCTGTTACCCGAAAAGACGTCATTCACAGTAATATTCAGATCAGGAACCAGTTACTCTGGTCTCAGCCTGTCATCAATCTAACCCTGTTACCCGAAAAGACGTCATTCACAGTAATATTCAGATCAGGAACCAGCTACTCTGGTCTCAGCCTGTCATCAATCTAACCCTGTTACCCGAAAAGACGTCATTCACAGTAATATTCAGATCAGGAACCAGCTACTCTGGTCTCAGCCTGTCATCAATCTAACCCTGTTACCCGAAAAGACGTCATTCACAGTAATATTCAGATCAGGAACCAGTTACTCTGGTCTCAGCCTGTCATCAATCTAACCCTGTTACCCGAAAAGACGTCATTCACAGTAATATTCAGATCAGGAACCAGTTACTCTGGTCTCAGCCTGTCATCAATCTAACCCTGTTACCCGAAAAGACGTCATTCACAGTAATATTCAGATCAGGAACCAGCTACTCTGGTCTCAGCCTGTCATCAATCTAACCCTGTTACCCGAAAAGACGTCATTCACAGTAATATTCAGATCAGGAACCAGCTACTCTGGTCTCAGCCTGTCATCAATCTAACCCTGTTACCCGAAAAGACGTCATTCACAGTAATATTCAGATCAGGAACCAGTTACTCTGGTCTCAGCCTGTCATCAATCTAACCCTGTTACCCGAAAAGACGTCATTCACAGTAATATTCAGATCAGGAACCAGTTACTCTGGTCTCAGCCTGTCATCAATCTAACCCTGTTACCCGAAAAGACGTCATTCACAATCTTACAGGAGATGTCTGTTGTTGTTGTTGTATTTTGTCTTACTGTCACAGACGTAAGGTTTATCCACATCATCGTTGGTAGCAGCTTCTGTCCTCCTGCGACTGGACCCTCTGCCCTGTGGAGAAAAATACATGTCACACCACGCTAGACCTCTTTCGCTCTCTCTCTCTCTCTTTGCCAAAGCAAGTGAAATAGATAATGAACACAAGTGAAATGAACAATATAAAATGAACAGAAAATATTACACTCACGAAAGTTTCAAAAAAAAAAAAAGACATTTCAAATAAATATTGTTTGTATTTACAATGGTGTTTGTTCTTCACTGGTTGCCCTTTTCTTGTAGCAACAGGTCATACATCTTGCTGCTGTGATGGCACACTGTGGTATTTCACCCAGTAGATATGGGAGTTTATCAAAATTTGTTTTGTTTTCGAATTCTTTGTGGATCTGTGTAATCTGAGGGAAATATGTCTCTCTAATATGGTCATACATTGGGCAGGAGGTTAGGAAGTGCAGCTCAGTTTCCACCTCATTTTGTGGGCAGTGAGCACATAGACTGTCTTCTCTTGAGAGCCATGTCTGCCTACGGCGGCCTTTCTCAATAGCAAGGCTATGCTCACTGAGTCTGTACATAGTCAAAGCTTTCCTTAAGTTTGGGTCAGTCACAGTCTGGGTCAGTTTGCTCTGTTTTTTTGTTAATTCTTTCCAATGTGTCAAGTAATTATATTTTTGTTTTCTCATGATTTGGTTGGGTCTAATTGTGTTGCTGTCCTGGGGCTCTGTGGGGTGTGTTTGTGAACAGAGCCCCAGGACCAGCTTGCTTAGGGGACTCTTCTCTGTGTTCATCTCTCTGTAGGCGATGGCTTTGTTCTGGAAGGTTTGGGAATTGGTGGTTGTAGAATTGAACGTCTCGTCTGGATGTTGATAATTAGCGTGTATCGTCCTAATTCTGCTCTGCATGCATTATTTTGTGTTTTACATTGTACACAGACCCCTCACAACCATAAAGGGCAATGAGTTATATAACTGATTAAAGTATTTTTTTTCCAGGTCCTAAAATTGGTATGTTTAATTTGATGTTCCTTTTGATGTCTTAGAAGAGACTTCCTCACCCTTCCTTTCCTCTGCTTCCTCTTCGGAGTGTCCACTTCAAAGTCCTCGTCGTCATGGAAACCGTCCCCATTCTCGTCTGCTTCCAGGACCCTCTACAGACAAGTAAAAAGGGGAGGAGGTGAGAGGAGGAGGAGTGACAGAGGAAAGAAAGTAGATATTTGACACAATTTACAAATCAGGAATTCTCTTTGTTTCCATCGTGACAGTTTAAAAGTGTGATCTTGTGTGTAAAGAAATGTAAAGTTATTGTATTTGGCTGCATGCTATGTGCCAATAAGGCCCATCTACTGTTGCCCCTTTGTGTGTGTGTCCCTTCTCTCTTGCCGTACCTGTATCTCTAGAAGGGTCTCGTCCTCCTTGATGATGTCTTTCTTCTTCTCCAGTAGCCCCTCCCCTCTGAGCAGGGTCTCCAGAGCTGTGGCCTCTCCTGGAGAGGGCTCCTTCTTAGGGGCCAGCTCTGCCTCTGGGGGGGGGATTGACTATCGTATAAACCAAGCACACATCTTCCAGACGACCAGTTCACACCAGTGATATAAACAGTGCCTTGTGTTTTGGTTATGTTAGCCAGCCCTGCACTGACACCTCTGAGCTCTGTGTGTGTGTGTGTGTGTGTGTGTGTGTGTGTGTGTGTGTGTGTATGTGTGAGAGAGAGAGATCATAGAGCACCAATGGCCAGTCTCCTTCCCAATGCTGTTTCTTATTGGCCTAAACCAAGGGGGGGTTGTGTCAGAGTCAGAAACAATACAACATGAAATACGCCAGGTTCAGGGGATAAAGGAGGGATGAGGGGAGAGGAGGAGAAGAGAAGAGGTTCAGGGGATAAAGGAGGGATGAGGGGAGAGGAGAAGAGGTTCAGGGGATAAAGGAGGGATAAGGGGAGAGGAGGAGAGGTTCAGGGGATAAAGGAGGGATAAGGGGAGAGGAGGAGAGGTTCAGGGGATAAAGGAGGGATGAGGGGAGAGGAGGAGAGGTTCAGGGGATAAAGGAGGGATGAGGGGAGAGGAGGAGAGGTTCAGGGGATAAAGGAGGGATAAGGGGAGAGGAGGAGAGGTTCAGGGGATAAAGGAGGGATAAGGGGAGAGGAGGAGAGGTTCAGGGGATAAAGGAGGGATAAGGGGAGAGGAGGAGAGAGGTTCAGGGGATAAAGGAGGGATAAGGGGAGAGGAGGAGAGGTTCAGGGGATAAAGGAGGGATAAGGGGAGAGGAGGAGAGGTTCAGGGGATAAAGGAGGGATAAGGGGAGAGGAGGAGGGTTCAGGGGATAAAGGAGGGATGAGGGGAGAGGAGGAGAGGTTCAGGGGATAAAGGAGGGATAAGGGGAGAGGAGGAGAAGAGAAGAGGTTCAGGGGATAAAGGAGGGATAAGGGGAGAGGAGGAGAGGTTCAGGGGATAAAGGAGGGATGAGGGGAGAGGAGGAGAGGTTCAGGGGATAAAGGAGGGATAAGGGAGAGGAGAAGAGGTTCAGGGGATAAAGGAGGGATGAGGGGAGAGGAGGAGAGGTTCAGGGGATAAAGGAGGGATAAGGGGAGAGGAGGAGAGGTTCAGGGGATAAAGGAGGGATAAGGGGAGAGGAGGAGAGGTTCAGGGGATAAAGGAGGGATAAGGGGAGAGGAGGAGAGGTTCAGGGGATAAAGGAGGGATAAGGGGAGAGGAGGAGAGGTTCAGGGGATAAAGGAGGGATGAGGGGAGAGGAGGAGAGGTTCAGGGGATAAAGGAGGGATGAGGGGAGAGGAGGAGAGGTTCAGGGGATAAAGGAGGGATGAGGGGAGAGGAGGAGAGAGGTTCAGGGGATAAAGGAGGGATGAGGGGAGAGGAGGAGAAGAGAAGATGTTCAGGGGATAAAGGAGGGATGAGGGGAGAGGAGAAGAGGTTCAGGGGATAAAGGAGGGATGAGGGGAGAGGAGGAGAAGAGAAGAGGTTCAGGGATAAAGGAGGGATGAGGGAGAGGAGGAGAAGAGAAGAGGTTCAGGGGATAAAGGATAAGGAGGGATGAGGGGAGAGGAGGAGAAGAGGTTCAGGGGATAAAGGAGGGATGAGGGGAGAGGAGGAGAAGAGAAGAGAAGAGGTTCAGGCGATAAAGGAGGGATGAGGGAAGAGGAGAAGAAGAGAAGAGGTTCAGGGGATAAAGGAGGGATGAGGGAAGAAGAGAAGAGGTTCAGGGGATAAAGGAGGGATAAGGGGAGAGGAGAAGAAGAGAAGAGGTTCAGGTGATAAAGGAGGGATGAGGGAAGAGGAGAAGAGGTTCAGGGGATAAAGGAGGGGAGAGGAGGAGAAGAGAAGAGGTTCAGGGGATAAAGGAGGGATGAGGGGAGAGAGGAGGAGAAGAGGTTCAGGGGATAAAGGAGGGATGAGGGGAGAGGAGGAGAAGAGAAGAGGTTCAGGCTATAAAGGAGGGATGAGGGAAGAGGAGAAGAAGAGAAGAGGTTCAGGGGATAAAGGAGGGATGAGGGAAGAAGAGAAGAGGTTCAGGGGATAAAGGAGGGATAAGGGGAGAGGAGAAGAAGAGAAGAGGTTCAAGCGATAAAGGAGGGATGAGGGAAGAGGAGAAGAGGTTCAGGGGATAAAGGAGGGAGAGGAGGAGAAGAGAAGAGGTGCAGGGGATAAAGGAGGGAGAGGATGAGAAGAGGTTCAGGTGATAAAGGAGGGATAAGGAGAGGAGAAGAAGAGAAGAGGTTCAGGGGATAAAGGAGGGATGCGGGGAGAGGAGGAAAGAGAAGGGATAAGGGGATAAAGGAGGGATGAGGGAAGAAGAGAAGAGGTTCAGGGGATAAAGGAGGGATAAGGGGAGAGGAGAAGAAGAGAGGCTGTTTTCTTTACTCTGTTTATTTTTTTATCACCGCCACCAGAGATCAAGGTCTCAGACCTCCTCCCCCTCTTCTTCTAACCTTCTAACCTCCTCCTCTTCTTCTAACCTCCCTCCTCTTCTAACCTCCCTCCTCTTCTAACCTCCCTCATCCTCCTCTTCTATCCTCCCTCCTCTTCTAACCTCCCTCCTAATCTTCTAACCTCCTCCTCTTCTTCTAACCTCCCTCCTCTTCTAACCTCCCTCATCCTCCTCTTCTATCCTCCCTCATCCTCCTCTTCTAACCTCCCTCCTCTTCTTCTAACCTCCTCCTCTTCTAACCTCCCTCATCCTCCTCTTCTAACCTCCTCCCCCTCTTCTAACCTCCTCCTCTTCTAACCTCCCTCATCCTCCTCTTCTAACCTCCTCCCCCTCTTCTAACCTCCTCCTCTTCTTCTTCTAACCTCCCTCCTCCTCTTCTAACCTCCTCCTCTTCTTTTAACCTCCTCCTCTTCTTCTAACATCCTCCTCTTCTAACCACCTCCTCCTCTTCTAACCTCCCTCATCCTCCTCTTCTAACCTCCCTCATCCTCCTCTTCTAACCTCCTCCCCCTCTTCTAACCTCCCCTTCTTCATCTAACCTCCTCTTCTTTTAACCTCCTCCTCTTCTAACCTCTTCCTCCTCTTCTAACCTCCTCCTCTTCTTCTAACCTCCCTCCTCCTCTTCTGTTAACCTCCTCCTCCTCCCTCCTCTTCTTCTAACATCCTCCTCTTCTAACCACCTCTTCTTCTAACCTCCCTCCTCCTCTTCTTTTAACCTCCTCCTCTTCTAACCTCCTCTTCTTCTAACCTCCCTCATCCTCCTCTTCTAACCTCCCTCCTCCTCTTCTTCTAACCTCCTCCTCCTCTTCTTCAAACCTCCTCCTCCCCTCTTCTTCTAACGTCCTCCTCCTCTTCCTACAGTCAAATAAATATATTCTTTCCATCTCTATTCACTTGTCTATTTGCATGCAGTACCTCACTCTCTATGTATCTCTCCCTCTCTCTCTCTTTCTCTTTCATTTCCGTGGAGATCTACTGAGGAGTGAGAGGATAATCTCTGCCTCCTTCCTGTTGTATAGTTTATAATAAAGAAGATAGAGGGATGAAGGGAGGATGCATCTGTTATTAATAGCAGAAGCAAGGTTGATCTTCCCTCTCTCTCCCTCACTCCATTTCTTCCCTCCTCCCCCTCTCTTTGTGTCTGCTGTAGCTAGGTTGACTTTGACGAGACACATCCTCCCGCTCTGCCTCCGCCTTCCCCTAGCTCTCCCCTCCCTTCCTCCCTCCTTTCCCCTTCTCCCCCTCCCTCTGCTGTTGTCCCCTGAGAGAGGGGGAGGAGGGTAGCAGAGCAGAAAGCAATGAGGTAGCTAGCTACAGATTACTCATGCTGTGTATCCCTCCTTCAGCACCTTTATGGCTCTGTACTGTCACTCAACCCAATAGCTCCTCTCTTCTCCTCTCCTCTAATCTCCTCTCCTCTCTTCTGCCGATCCTCTCCTCTCTCTTCTCCTCTCCTCTAATCTCCTCTCCTCTCTTCTGCCCTCCTCTCCTCTCTGTTCTCCTCTCCTCTGTTCTCTCCTCTCCTCTGTTCTCTCCTCTCCTCTGTTCTCCTCTCCTCTCTTCTCTTCTCTCCTCCTCTCCTCTCCTCTCTTCTCTTCTCTTCTCTCCTCCTCTCCTCTCCTCCTCTCCTCTCTTCTGTTCTCCCCTGCCCTCTCCTCTCCTCTCTTCTCTTCTGTTCTCCCCTGCTCTCTCCTCTCCGCTCTTCTCCTCTCCTCTGTTCTCCTCTGTTCCCCCCCCCCCCCTCTCTTCTCCTCTTTTCTTCTCTGTTCTCCTCTCCTCTGTTCTCCCCTCTCCTCCCTCCTCCTCTCCTCTCCTCTGTTCTCCCCTCTCCTCCCTCCTCCTCTCCTCTCCTCTGTTCTCTTCTCCTCTCCTCTGTTCTCCTCTCTTCTCCTCTGTTCTCCTCTCCTCTCCTCTCTTCTCCTCTGTTCTCCTCTCCTCTGTTCTCCTCTCCTCTGTTCTCCTCTCCTCTGTTCTCCTCTCCTCTCCTCTGTTCTCCTCTCCTCTCATCTGTTCTCCTCTCCTCTCATCTGTTCTCCTCTCCTCTCATCTGTTCTCCTCTCCTCTCCTCTGTTCTCCTCTGTTCTCCTCTCCTCTCCTCTGTTCTCCTCTGTTCTGTTCTCCTCTCCTTTGTTCTCCTCTCCTCTGTTCTCCTCTCCTCTCATCTGTTCTCCTCTGTTCTCCTCTCCTCTCATCTGTTCTCCACTGTTCTGTTCTCCTCTCCTCTGTTCTCTCTGTTCTCCTCTCCTCTCCTCTCCTCTCCTCTCCTCTCCTCTCCTCTCCTCTCCTCTCCTCCTCTGTCTCTCCTCTCCTCTCCTCTGTTCTCCTCTCCTCTCCCTCTGTTCTCCTCTCCTCTGTTCTCCTCTCCTCTGTTCTCCCCCTCCCCTCTCTTCTCCTCTTTTCTTCTCTGTTCTCCTCTCCTCTCCTCTGTTCTCCCCTCTCCTCCCTCCTCCTCTCCTCTCCTCTGTTCTCCCCTGCCCTCTTCTCCCCCCCCAGACAGGAACCACTGAATAAACACGGTGCGAATCCTAAAGCCCAGGAGAGGTACTGTTACATTCCTGTCTCTTGTTATTATGATTCATATCAGTAGTTCAGTCAGAGTACTGTTGTCAGAGTACTGTTGTCAGGGTACTGTTGTCAGAGTACTGTTGTCAGGGTACTGTTGTCAGAGTACTGTTGTCAGGGTACTGTTGTCAGGGTACTGTTGTCAGGGTACTGTTGTCAGGGTACTGTTGTCAGAGTACTGTTGTCAGGGTACTGTTGTCAGAGTACTGTTGTCAGGGTACTGTTGTCAGCTTAGTGTTGTCAGCTTACTGTTGTCATGGTACTGTTGTCAGGGTACTGTTGTCAGAGTACTGTTGTCAGGGTACTGTTGTCAGGGTACTGTTGTCAGAGTACTGTTGTCAGGGAACTGGTGTCAGGGAACTGGTGTCAGCTTAGTGTTGTCAGGATACTGCTGCCAGCATACTGTTGTCAGGACACTGTTGCCAGGGTACTGCTGCCAGGGTACTGTTGCCAGCGTACTGTTGCCAGGGTACTGTTGTCAGTATGTTTCCATAGCATTGGGGAGGGTGGAGGTAGTGTCTCTCTGTCTCTCTTGGTCTGTCTGTCTTGGTCTGTCTGTCATGGTCTGGTAGTCTGGGGTCACATGGTCTGGTAGTCTGGGGTCACATGGCCAGACTAGCCTTCATAACTATCTCTTATCCGGTTCCTCTACTAGCCTTCATAACTATCTCTTATCCGGTTCCTCTACTAGCCTTCATAACTATCTCTTATCCGGTTCCCCTGGTGTTCCTCTACCAGACTAGCCTTTATAAACGATCTCAGTGGTCTTGTGTTAAGGTTAGGGCCCTCTCCTTAGCTGAGGCACAGGAACAACCTATACTGGGCCCCTCTAATCATTTGTCCATGCGGAGTGAGAATGTAAGAGAGGTGGAGGAGTGTGTGTGTGTGTATGTATGTGTGTGTGTGTGTGTATGTGTGTGTGTGTGTCCTAGAGGAAAGAAAGAGGAGGCATTGATTCAGGCAGAAAGAGAGAACCTGGAGAGAGAGGCTAACCAGAGCCAGATGGTCAGATAGCTAACGTTAGCGCTGAGGCTAAGGCCACTCTGTAGCTACAGACTGACGAGGGGGAACCAGGAATGTGTGTGTACGTGATTGTGTGGTGTCTGACGAAGTGCCTGCATTTGTGTGTAACCAGTGTTGGTGAAAGAGAGAGATGCGGAGGGGGAGAGGGAGCGAGAGAAACTGAGAGGGAGAGAGAGACGGGGAGGGAGAGAGAGACATGGAGAGGGAGCAAGGGAGGGAGAGAGAGAGACGGGGAGGGAGAGAGAGAAACGGAGAATGAGAGAGAGACGGAGAGGGAGAGAGAGAAACGGAGAGGGAGCAAGGGAGGGAGAGGGAGAGAGAGACGGAGAGAGAGACGGGGAGGGAGAGAGAGACACGGAGAGGGAGCAAGGGAGGGGAGAGAGAGACGGGGAGGGAGAGAGAGACACGGAGAGGGAGCAAGGGAGGAGAGAGAGAGAGAGAGAGACTGAGAGGGAGAGAGAGACGAGAGACGGGGAGGGAGAGAGAGACGGGGAGGGAGAGAGAGACACGGAGAGGGAGCAAGGGAGGGGGAGAGAGAGACGGGGAGGGGAGGGAGAGGGAGAGAGAGAAATGGAGAGGGAGCAAGGGAGGGAAAGAGAGAGAGACGGAGAGAGAGACGGAGAGGGAGAGAGAGACGGGGAGGGAGAGAGAGACACGGAGAGGGAGCAAGGGAGGGGGAGAGAGAGAGACTGAGAGGGAGAGAGAGACGGGGAGGGAGAGAGAGACGGGGAGGGAGAGAGAGAGAGACACGGAGAGGGAGCAAGGGAGGGAGAGAGAGAGAGAGAGACGGAGAGGGAGAGAGAGACGGGGAGAGGGAGAGAGAGACACGGAGAGGGAGCAAGGGAGGGGAGAGAGAGACGGGGAGGGAGAGAGAGACACGGAGAGGGAGCAAGGGAGGGAGAGAGAGACACGGAGAGGGAGAGAGAGACGGGGGAGGCAGAGAGAGACACGGAGAGGGAGCAAGGGAGGGAGAGAGAGAGAGAGAGAGACGGGGAGGGAGAGAGAGACACGGAGAGGGAGAGAGAGACGGGGAGGGAGCAAGGGAGAAAGAGAGCAAGGGAGGGAGAGAGAGACGGGGAGGGAGAGAGAGCAAGGGAGGGAGAGAGAGACACGGAGAGGGAGAGAGAGATGGGGAGGGAGCAAGGGAGGGAGAGAGAGAGACGGAGAGGGAGAGAGAGACATGGAGAGGGAGCAGGGGAGGGAGAGAGAGACACGGAGAGGGAGCAAGGGA